>NW_006921920.1:3013241-3014169 GCF_000298275.1 Orycteropus afer afer | reverse complement strand
AAGTTCAACAAGACAGAAAATAACAAATGCTGGCAAGGTTCTGGAGAGATTGGGACTCTCATACACTGCTGGTGGGACTATAAATGGTACAACCATTGTGGAAAGCAGTGTGGCGATTCCTTTAAAAGTTGGAATTAGAAAAACCATTTGACCCAGCCATTCCATTACTAGGTATATACCCTAAAGAAGAGAGAGCCATGACAAGAATATATATTTGCACGCTCATATTCATCACAGCACTATTTACAATAGCCAAAACATGGAAACAACCTAGATGTCCATCAACTCAGGAATGGATAACCAAACTATGGTACATACACACAATGGAATTCTATGCAACGCTAAAGAGTAATGTAGAATCTCAAAACACTGCATAACATGGATGAACTTGGAGAACATTATGCTGAGTGAAATAAGTCAATCACAAAAGGACAAATATTGTATTAGGCCATTATTGTAGAAGTTAAGGAAAGGTTTATCTATTGAAGGAAATTTTCTTTGCTGGTTACCAGGGGTGGGAGGGGAAGGGAGGGAACGCTGTTAGATAGATAAAGATAGATATTGATTTGGGTGAAGAGAAAGGCAACGTACCAATTGTGAGTGACCAATATGGCAGCATTGAGGATGAGAAAGACATAGAGACGTACATGGGAAATACAGACAACAAATATGAAGTCTTTTGCATATACAGTACTAAGTTCTCAATGAAGGCAAACATGGGTATATGGATGGATAGATAGGTGGACAGGCTAAATGATTAGGTGTGTCTATGAAAAAGGGAGTGTATCCAAGATCATATATAGGGTTGGCAGACAATGGTCCTATAAGTTTATGTGAATGATCAAAATCCCCAGGTATATAGTAGAGCTGACAAGGGGCAAGGTTGTGGTCACTGCTTGGTCACAGCCAGCTACCCAGAGGGACTGAG
>NW_006921920.1:3010853-3013141 GCF_000298275.1 Orycteropus afer afer | reverse complement strand
AACTTTTCATTATAACTAGAAACAATCATTCCCATTAAAATTACCAAGATCATCAAAGGACAAAAACAAAAGATAGAGAGAGCACACTTGACCCCAGGAAGGCTGCTGTTTCCTTGAAACAATCGCTTCAGGCCGGTGACTATGTCACGCGGACCCCACTGGGCCCACTGGGGCTGTCGTGGCAATTAAGTGTGTCTATGAAGCAGGGAATGTACCCAAGACCACGTATAGGGTCTCATCCAGAGAAAAGAAGAATGAAGAAAACCAAATCACAACTAAAACAGAACAAAGTAAGAGGCCTCACACGTCACAATCTCAAAACTTACTATACAGCCATGGTATTCAAAACAGCTAACTACTGGTATAATGACAGACATATAGATCAATAGCACAAAATTGAGAATCCAGAATTAAATCTATCTACCTATGGCCAGAAACCATTACATTGGGAAGAGTTAGTCTCTTTAAAAATTGGTGCTAACAAAACTGAATATCCATTTGCAGAAAAATGAAAAAATATTCATAATTTATACCTTATACAAAAATGAACTCAAGATGGAAAAAACAAACAAACAAACAAAAAAATAAACAAATAAACAAACAAACAAAAACTAAATGTAAAACCTAAGACCATAAAGAATATCACAGAAAATATAGGGACAAATAGAGGAGCCCCATATATGGCATAAATAGACAATCAAAATAAGTAAAAATGCACAAACAGCAGAAAATAAACTACATGACTGGGACTTCCTAAAAATTAAACAATTATGCATATTAAAAGACTTTTCCAAAAGAACAAAAAGAAAAACTACAGGCCTGGGAAAAAGTATTTGGGAACAAAATATCTGGCAAATGACTAATCTCTAAAATTTATAGAAATCTTTACCAGCTCAACAAAAAAAAAAAAGACAATCAAATTAAAAAATGGGCAGAAAGTTCACCAAAGAGACATACAGGAGCCAGCAAACATAAAGAAATGTCCATGATCATTAGCCATTAGAAAGATGCAAATCTAAACAACAATGAGATATCATCTCACCTCATCAATAACAGAAAAGTTAAAAACAACAACAACAACAAAAATTCTGGTGATGGTATGGAGAGACTGGTACTTTCTTACACCATTGGTGTAACTGAAAAATGATTCAAACACTATGGAACACTTTATGGTACCTCTTATCCCACTACTAGGTATATATCATAGAGAAATAAGAGCAATGACATGAATATATATATATATGCACATTCATGTACATCTCAGCATTATTCACAATAGCAGAAAGAGGGAAACAACTTAAGTACTCGTCTATAGATTGATGGATGAAAAATCTATGGTGTGTACATATAATGAAATACTATACAACACTGAAGAATAACGAAAGATCTATGAGACACCTAATAGCACGGATGAACCTAGTGCACATTATGCTATTAGTCAATTACAAGATTGGTCAATCTTTGTATGACTTTGTCTGTATTGTATGAGGCCACTATTATAAAATGTCAAGAAATGTTTGCAAACAGAAAGAAACATTCTTTGATAGTTTCCAGGGATGGGAGGTGAAAGGAAGAGAAGTTACATCACTAACTAAAGAGTAGACATGTATTAACAGGGATAAAGAGAAAGCAATATATCATAAAATGGAGTCCAGCACAACATGACCAAGACACAGAAAGACACTGGGAGGTACATAAGAGTAAATGACAAAAAAGGTAAAAACTATTTTATATACAATTTTGCAAAAATAGTAATAACAAACAATATCTATGATTAGATCCATAGATAGACATGCAAGCTGAACCAATGTGGGAAGATAAATGGAAGTACAATCACTATGAATTCATATACACATTTAGCTGTGGACATTTCTACACATATATTTGTATGTGATGCAAATATCTCTAAGGATATAGAGTAGATCATAATCAGCAAATTCCTGAAAGCCTTAGTCATAAATAACTCCTTGAGGGAATGAGTCACTGGGCTTGGAAACTTAGGACCACAATCTCTGGGGACATCTAGGTCAACTGACATAGTACACACAGTGTTCTACATCCTAATATGGTGAGTAGTGACTGGGATCTTAGATGCAAGTATTGGCACCTCTTTGTCCATAACAAAGAAGAGTAACAAAAATCAAAGACTCAAGGAAGCAATTATCCAAAGGACTAATGAAGTATGTGAACCACAGCCTTCAAACCCTGAGACCATCATAATGGAAGTTCCTGGAAAGAGAGGGAGGCAAAAAAAAAAAAAAAACCTTGTAGAAATTCATCATCATACA
>NW_006921920.1:3001499-3005279 GCF_000298275.1 Orycteropus afer afer | reverse complement strand
AAAAAAAAAAAAAGGAAGCCTCTCTCTTTCTTGCCTGCCCTTTATTTATTTATTTATTTTCCTCTGTCCTTTTTCATTGCTCTGGTATAAGGTCTATATAAGCCCAAGGGTTCTTTTGTCCTTCTGTTCCCTTCACTGATGACACATTGAGGGCCTATGTATGTATGCATACAAGAAGCTTCCTTGTCAGCTCACCTGGGACAATGACATTTTTTGGGGTGAATTGGTCCAAGATGGAATTTCAACCTTTTCTCTGAATCTCAATTTTAGTTTAAGTAATTTAAGTTTATGTAAACTCCATTGGGTAAATGCTAATTATTTGTTGACAGCTACAGCCTTGCACAAACTTCCTTTCGTTTTTTATTCCTGGCTCACCACAGTTCCAAATTTAAATTTTTGTGTTGATAAAGGGAATAATACAAAACAAACTTTTGGTGTAACCTGCATTCATGTCAAGGAAACAAAAGGGAATCCATCTTAACCCATTTCTAAGCAAGTGCTGTGAGGTATTTTTCATTTGCTCCAGGAAATAACTGCACCCACAAAGAGTTGGTGGTTGACCAACTCTCGGAAGAACACCTCGGCCCCCCCACTTGAATTAATCCTTTCCTGACTTCACGCTTTTAATGGACCTATCCTAAACAAAGCCCCATTTCTGGCATAGCCCACCATCAGTTTCCTAATCATGTGCTTACCGGTGAAGTGTTTTAACTGTATCCCTTTGCTTATGATTTTTGTTTTTATAAACGCTAAACGCTTGTCACTCTGTGTCTCAGTCAAGTGGCTAACCTTACCCTTTAAGACTTACTGTCTCACCAGCACTATTTGATTTTATTTCTCCATAAATTTATTTTTAATTAGTATTTCCCAGAGTCTGAGTTTCACTTCCAGGCAGCATTTAATTTGTGGTATATTTATTCATATAATTTTTATTGAGCCTTTGGCTTAGTTATGATCAGCCTAATTGTGATAATCTTTCAGAGTAGAGGTAAAACATTGGTCCTGTTTTTCAAAGAAGTGTATTTAAAATTGTCATAAATCAAGTATTCCATTGATAGTCTAGTAGTTAGCCAAATTACAGGTTTTGTGGGTTATATTATTGAAGAATATGAGCAAGTCAAGATTGATATTTATTTGACAATAATAGCAGTAAAATAAGAATCATAGATAAACAAATTGATGATAATGAATAACTTTTTGGAACCCCTAATGTATCTTTACAAAATCTTCTTTAAAAACACTTAAAAAAAATAAAATCTAAGCAGTAGAACAATTTAGGTATTATAATTCACAACTGAGAATTTGAGGAAATTGAAGCTTAGATATTTGAAATTCCTAGATTATAATTACAATGACAAGTAAATCTTGTCATTCTCCTTCCCCCCATCCCCGCAGTGGTCGTGTTGTAATAGGTCAGATCTTACTGATAAACAGTGATGTTATTGTGTTGAGTAGTGATCTAAAAAGAAACTGTAGCAAATACAGTTTCGTTCTAGAATTTATGGGCTTTTGCTTAGAAAATACAATTACTCCTGGCTTTATGTGGTGAGATTTGCACCAGCTATTTTGGAATTCTGATTGAAGAGTCATACACATATGCAGTCTATCAGAATATCCTCTCTCAGTCTCAACTTAAGACAAATTTTGGGCAATCTAATATTTTAAATTTATTACTGAGAACTGCCTCCTCTAGTTAGCCTTGAGTTATAACCAAAGTCATATTTGTAGTACAGTGAAGCTAGTAAAAATTCAGTCCAGGCAAAAGGGAAAATGGAATACAGTTTTCACATTATAAATAATTTCCAAAACCAAATGGCACTATGATCATAGAAGGCTATTAGAAGTTTTGCTTTTAAATAGTCAAACAAAGTCAAATAAAATACAAATTTAAAAAAAAAACTCAGAAAAATATGTACACTCTCTTTATTATTATTTTTACTTTATATTGTGATTTGGGTAAAAGTTCACAGAGCAAATTTATTTTCCATACAGCAGTTCACATACACCTTGTCTCAAGGCATTGACTTCAACTTCCCACAATGCAGCTCTTCCCACTTCCTCCCCATAGTTACCTCTTTCCTGTGTCTCCCTCCCATGCACTCCTGTCCACAGAGCTTTCTCTCTGTGCTTACGCAGCCTTTCTATTCTCCCATGATTCATCTTTCTAAGGAGTGTATCTACCTAATGTAAATGGTAAGATCATATGCCTGTCTTTTTTTTTTTGGCTGGAAAACACAGGAATGGGTTCAATTCCAGACCTGCAGGGCAGTTAGGTGTAATAATCTCAGGGGTTTCACCAGGCTCTTCAGACCAGCAAACCTGGTCCTTTTTTACAACTTTGAGTTTTGTTCCACATTATTCTCCCTCTCTATCCAGGATTTACTGCATAGATCCCCCTCCACTGCTTGACAGTGGTAGCTGGGCACCATTTAGTTCTTCTGATCTCATAGTCATCTATGTCTAATTGTTTCCATGTGTCTTTGATTTTCTTCATTCTTCTTTCCTCTGAAGAGGAGAGACCCATCATTCCATCTAGATGGCCACTTGTAAGCTTTTAAGATCCCAATTGCTACTGGCCAAAGTAAGATGTGGAATAACCTTTTTGTGTAGTATGTCAATGCCAATTGACCTTGATGTGCCCTGCTACCATGGTCCCAAGCCCATGGGTCCAATCACTCACTTGGCTGTGGCCAAGAAGTGACTACAACCTTGTGCCTTGTCAGCTCTACTACATACCTGGGAATTCTTACAGAACATACAAGCACACTTGTAGAAACATTGTCTGCCAACCCTACACATGGTTTTGGGCACTTACTCCCTGCATAAACATACTTAATTGTTCATCCTTTCCACCCATCTATCCACCTGTAGATTAGTGTTTGCCTTCACTGACAAAGCAGTACTGTATGTGCAAAAGGGTTCGTCTTTGTTGTCTGTATTTCCCATGCACTTCTCTATGTCTTCCTCTTCCTCAATGCCACTGTATTGATCACCCACATTTGGTACATTGTCCTTCTTTTCACCAAAATCAATACTTGTATCTACCTATCTAGCAGTGTTCTCACCGCTCCTTGCCTTCCCCTGGTAACCAGTAAAGAAAGTTTCCTTCCATATAAAAACCATTCCTTGACTTTTTACAATAATATACTAACTCAGTATTTATCCTTCTGTAATTGACTTATTTCACTCAGCATAATGTTCTCCAAGGCCATCCACATTGTGTAGTGTTTTGCAGATTCTACATTATTCTTTAGGGTTGAGTAGTATTTCATGGTGTGTATGTACCATAGTTTGGTTTTCCATTTTTCTGTTGATGGGCATTTAGGTTGTTTCCACCTTTTTGCAATAGTAAATAGTGCTGCGAGGAACATGAGTGTGCATATACTGTTCCTGTCCTGGTTCACACTTCTTTAGGATATTTACTTAGTAATGGGATGGCTGGGAAAAATGGTATTTCCAATTTCAACTTACCAAGGAAATGCCATACTGTTTACTGTTTTCCACAGTTGTTGCATCATTTGACAGTCCCACCAGCAGTGTGTGAGAGTTCCAAACTTTCCACATCCTCACCAGCATTTGTTATTTTCTGCCTTGTTGATCTTTGCTACTAGTGCTGAAGCAAGATGGGATCTCATTGTTGTTTTGATTTGCATCTCTCTAATGGCTAATGAGGAGCTCTGGTAGCTTGTGCCTAAGGCACTTGACTGCTAACCAGAAGGCTGGTGGTTCAAACCCACCAGCCACTCCTTGGAAGGAAGGTTGGGCATTCCTACTTCCGTA
>NW_006921920.1:2998706-3001399 GCF_000298275.1 Orycteropus afer afer | reverse complement strand
AAAAAAAAAAAAAAAACCTTGTAGAAATTCATCATCATACAAAAGACTTACTGGTCTAATAGAGATTAGAGGAATCTCTGAGCCTACGGGTCTGAGCACAGCTCAATCTTGGAACAGAATCCGCTCTCCAGGGTTAACTTTCATCCAAACAATACAAAGCCCTGTTAAGTAAATAAAAACATGAAGGAGGGATGTACTCCTTAGCACAATAAACCATTCAAGACCAAAAGGACAGTATTTTCTCCAATAAACCTCAGAAGACAGGAGAGGTATTTTGTCCATTAGTGTTGCTCTAACAGAAAATACCACAAGTGTGTGGTTTTAACAAATAGGGATTTATTGTCTTACAGTTTAGGAGGTTAGAAGCCTGAGTTCAAAGTGCCAGCTGGAGCTGGCAGGGGTAGGGTGAAAGTCCTTTGATCTTGGGCTTCAAGTCTCTCTCTTGCTCCCCGCCCACTGAAGCTGGAGATTTCTCTTAACTCAGGCAGCTGTTGGCTGCTGAGACTGACAAATCCAAGTCAACATGTACAATGGCATAGTCCCAAGATTATCAAACAACATAGCAGGCCACTAATTTAAGTGCATTACCAGTTCCAAGATGGGTAAAAAAAAAAAAAAAAAGGCAGGGCATTGACATGAAGACTTGGCCAAATGTAGGGCCAAGCACACCAAAATCTCCAGAGACATTTCTCAATGCTTCTTATACACTGGAAGCAGACTACATCCCTAAACAGCAACTCAGCTGCTCCAGTAGATTCCACTATGGACTTGGTTACCAGTTTCATCATGGGAAATAACAACATCCAGCTTCCCAGCCATTCAAAACCAGGCCCAGACAAGTTGACACACAGCTACCATATGAGGCACGAAAGTATTATGTATGGAAACAGGGAACCTTGCAAGAAAGAATGCTGTTACATTGAGGGGAATTACAATTGTCACAAAAAAGAATGTTTATAAACTACTGAATGGAAAACTAATCTGCTCTGTATACTTTCACTCAAAGTACAATAAGAAGTTTAAAATGAAATAAAAAGAGTGAAAGTACTAAAGAGCTTGATGAAATAACTGCAATCATCTATTAAAAGTAGATTGCATACAATTTTGTTTTTGTTTTTGTTTTTGAAGTGTTGATGCTTTTGAGTTGTGGTGTTGCCACAGAATACTGAAAGTACCATAGACCTCCAGAAGAACTAACAAATTTGTCCTGGAGGAAGTGCAGCCAGAATACTCCTTAGAATGAGAATGGCCAGACTTAAATTCATCTACTTTTTTCATGTTGTCAGAAAGGATCACTCCCTGGAGAAGGATATCATGTTTGGTAAAGTGGAGGGTCAACAAAAGAGAGGAAGATCCTCAATGAGATGGCTACAACAATGGGCTCAGGTATAGCAAGGATTTTGAGGCTGGCACAGGACTGGAGAGTGTTTCATTCTGTTGTACATAAGGTTGCTATGACTCAGAGCTGACTTGATGGCACCTAACAACAACAACATACAATTTTTAATGTAGCAAGTGCAGTTGATGAAGTGAGGAAAATCCAACAAAATATGGCAAAGGTGAGTATTTATAGTTATTTATAGTTTATTCCACTGTAGCACACCTTGTGCCTATTCTACAACAAAGGAAACTCCATTTTTTTTCTTAAATCCTTACCCTTAACAAATAGCTAATCAGATAATGTAATATAGTCTTCAGCCTTCAAATAAGACTACAGCTACATTTAAATTTCATATTCAAATGAATTTTTAAAAATTAATAGTATGTTATTTGAAAAGAAATTCCTACAAGTATATTGTAAACATTAACAATATTAGTTTCTGTGAGGCAGCATAATCAGTGTCCCCATATGCATACTGCCTGCATGGCTTTTACACTGAAACTGTTCCAGAAGAATGTATCTTACAGGAAGTAGACCCCTTCCACTAGTGCCTTAGTTGGAAGGTTTCCTAACAACATAGTGATAAGGTATTGATTATATAATTGCGCACGGTAGTTGTTGTTGTTATGTGCCGTCGAGTCAAACCCAACTCATAGCGACCCCTCCTTGGATTTCCGAGGCAGTATCACTACAGAAGTAGGATTGCCCAATCTTCCTTCCGAGGAGGGCTGGTGGGTTTGAACTGCCAGCCATTTGGTTAGCAGGCAAATGTCTTAGCCACTGTGCCACCAGAGCTCCCAATTGCGCACTAGCAAAATCTAATCCCGGATCCCAGAGAGGGAGTAAATACCTACCTTTGAGCCAAAAAAGCTGACCACAGAACCGTCATGGTCATGTATTCTGCATGCGAACTGTGTCAAAAGGAGCCTCTCGAGCTCCCACAAGATGGCGGACTAGGCAGAAGGACTGCACAGACCCGCTTCAACAAAGAAAAGGGAAACCAATTAACACAGACACAGAAGATAATCTTGGACCCCTGAGCCTTGAAAGGAAGGATACAGAAGTAGACTAAATCCCAACTAGCAGAAGATTTTGCGTGAAAATACCAAAAAAGGAGACAGACAGAGCTGCGGTCTGGCAGGGACCAGAGCGCCCCTCATGGCACAAATGGCTTGGACAATCCCGAGTGGTGGTAGGACCTAAAAATTAACCTAAAAATCACCCTGCTAGCCAGGGACTGCACGGACTGTGCACGGTGGTTGGGGAACAAACAGAGAAGGTGAAGAGAAAGGTGGGTTGAGCTGTGGATTTC
>NW_006921920.1:2997054-2997680 GCF_000298275.1 Orycteropus afer afer | reverse complement strand
TTTTTCTTTTGGCAATCTTCCTATTTTTTTCTTCATTTATTATTGAGCTTCCCTATTTTTTTTTTTTTTTTCTTAGTGCCCTATCCCCAGATTTGCAGGTTTGCTTGTTTTTCCTTCATTTTTTTCCCTTTTCTCTTTTTTTGGTAATTCGTCATGTGTGATTATATGATGTGCTTTTTGTCCATGGGCTTTTAGTTTTTTGATGGTTATTCATTTGTAATTTGTGTCCAACTGAGTGGGAGACAACAACAGTCTCCATAAGACACAACTACACCCACACCTCCTGCAACTTCACTTAGTGAGCAAGAGCTGCTTCTTCCTTCTCCACCAATGGGCCAATGATTAAAAACCACTGAGAAAACCTGAACCACCCTTGGCTGCTCTTCACAAACAGTTAACAGAGATCTAAATACAACACTGTCATGATGCCCCGGAAACAACAGACCATCACAGTCCACACAAAGAAGCAGGATAAAGTAGTAGAAATAAGGGAGCAGGATACAGACCCAGAACACATCCCTGAAGAAGCAGCATTGGAACTCTCTGATAATGAATTCAAAAGAATGATCTTTAGGTATTTTCAAAGGATTGAGAGACAGACCAAAGAAAACACAGAAAAAAACTTA
>NW_006921920.1:2993155-2996954 GCF_000298275.1 Orycteropus afer afer | reverse complement strand
GGAAGGTTGGGCATTCCTACTTCCGTAGTGATACTGCCTCGGAAACCCAAGGAGGGGTCGCTATGAGTCAGGGCCGACTCGATGGCAAACAACAACAACAACACAACAATGGCTAATGATCATGAACATTTCTTCATGGGTTTATTGATCACTTGAATATCCTCTTTAGTGTCTATTCATGTCTTCTGCTCATTTTTTAATTGAATTATTTGTCTTTTTGCTGTGGAGGTGGTGAAATTTTCTATAAATTTTAGCAATAAGTCCCTTATCAGATATGTCATTGCCAAATATTTTTTCCCAATCTGTAGGTTGTCTTTTTATTCTTTGGGAGAATGTGGTAGTTAAGTTTGTGTGTCAACTTAGTTGGGCCCAGTTGAGTGTCTGGGAAACTGGTGGTAGTTATTCCCCATGATGAGGCTGGCAATCAACTCCATGGTGGGATCTACCACAAGCAGGTGAGTAGCTGTTTTAGGAATGTAGCTTCCAGTCTGCCGTGCAGTTTGGTAAAATTGGGACTCTTCCATTTTATCTGTCAACCTTGGATTTGTTAGACTCAATAGCCAATAGCTGCCGGAGTGAAGAGATGCATCTAGTTTCAGTGGACCAGGAGCAAGAGGCAGAGTTGAAGCCCAAAGTCAAGGGGCTTTTGTAGCCCCTAGAGCCTGGCACCTTATACTCAAACTTAAAGCCTCAAAACTGTGAAAGAATAAACTCCTGTTTCTTAAGGTCATCGCATTTGTGGTATTTTCCTGTCAGAGTGGCACTAGGTAACCAAAACAGAGAAGTCTTTGGAAGCACATACAAATTTAAGTTTAGATGGTACCATTCACCTACTTTATCTTCTGCTGTTTGTGAATTTTGGATTATACTGGATATTTATGCCATATATTATGACCCCTTAATTTGCCCCTAGTTTTTCCTTGAGGAACTTTATCATTTTATGTTTCACATTTAAGTCATTGATCCATCTGGATTTAATTTTTGTGTATGCTGTGAGGTACAGATCTTGTTTCATTTTTCTGCAAATGGATCTCCAGTTTTGCCAGCACCATTTTTAAACAGACAATCTCTTCCCTGTTGAATGGATTTTGGTCCTTTGTCAAAGATCAGCTGACTGTAGGTTGATGAATCTATTTCTGGGTTCTCAAGTCTATTCCATTGCTCTATATGTCTGTCATTGTACCATACCAGGCTGTTTAGACTACTGTGGCTGTAGAGTAGATATACAGGTGTGTGAGACCTCCTACTTTGTTCTTCCTCTTCAATAATGCTTTGCTCATTCAAAGTCTCTTCCTTTCCATATGTAGTTAGTGATTGTTTTTCCCACATCCTTAAAGAATGTTGATGGGATCTGGATTGGGATTGCATTGAATGTATAGACTGCTTTGGATAGAATTGACATTTTCACAATGTTCAATCTTCCTATCCACGTACATGGTATGTTCTTCCATTTATGTAGATCTCTTATGGTTTCTTGAAGTAGTTTTTTATACTTTTCTTTGTACAGGTCTTTTGTGTTACTGGTAAGATTTATTCCCAAGTACTTTATTTTATTTTATTTTATTTTGGTAGTTATTGCAAATGGTATTGATTTTCTTATTTCTTTTTTAGCAATCTCTTTGCTAGTGTATACAGGAATCCAACTGATTTTTTGGATGTTGATCTTGTATCCTGCCATGATGCTAAATCCCTCAATTAGTTCCAGTAGATTTTTGACTGAGTCTCTTGAATTTTCTAGGTATAGGATCATATAATATCACCAAATAGGCACAATTTGATTTATTCCTTATCAATTTGGATACCTTTCATTTTTCTTTCTTGCCTTATTGCCCTAGTTAGGACTTCCAATGCAATCTTTAATACAAGTGCTGATAAAGGGCATTCTTGCATGGTTCCTGTTAGCAAGGGGAATGATTATATTCTTTTTCCATTGAGAATAAGGTGGGCTGTTGGCTTTGCATGTATGCTCTTAAGTATGTTGAGTAATGCCCCTTCTATTTCCATTTTGATGAGATTTTTATATATATATATATATATATAATCAAGAATTGTTTTTGGAATTTATGAAATGCCTTTTCTGCATCAATTGATATGATCATGTGGTTTTTTTCTTTTGTTTTATTTATGTGATGGATGACATTTATTGTTTTTCTAATGTCGAGCCATCCTTGCATACCAGATATGAACCTCACTTGTTCATAATGTATTATTTTGGATATGTTGTTGGATTCTACTGGCTAGGATTTTGTCAAAGATTTTTGCATCTATATTCATGAGGGATATTGGACTGTAGTTTTCCTTTTGAGTGATGTCTTTTCCTGGTTTTGGTATCAAGATTATGCTTGTCTCATAAAATGAATTTGGGAGTATTCCATCCTTTTCTATGTTCTGGAATAGTTTGACCAGGATCAGTGTCAGTTTTTCTCTGAATGTTTGGTAGAATTCTCCAGTGAAACCATCTGGGCCAAGACTATTTTTATTGGTAAATTTTATGACCTGTGAATTTATTCTTTTGTTATGGGTCTGTTCAAATATTCCATCTCCATCTGTGTTATTTTAGGTAATTGCTGTGTTTCTAGAAATCTGTCCATTTCTTATAGAATTTCAACTTTTTGAAGCACAGTTCTTTATAGTATCCTGATATTATCCTTTTTATGTTAGTTCGTTCTGTTGTGATGCTGCCCAATTTGTTTCTTATCTGTGTTACTTGTATTCTCTCCCTCCTTTCCTATGTTATATTTTCCAGTGGTTTCTCGATTTTATTATCTTTTCAAAAAACCAACTGCAGAGACTTTAAGGTGGTGGACTAGGCAGAAAGACTTCACAGACCCTCCTCAACAAAGAAAAGGGAAACCAATTAACACAGACACAGATAATCCTGGACCCCTGAGCCTTGAAGGGAATGATATAGACGTGGACTAAACCCCAACTAGCAAAATAATTTGCGTGAAAATACCAAAAAAGGAGACAGACAGAGCTGCAGTCTGGCAGCCATCCTAAGTGATCCTGATGGCACAGATAGCTAGGAGATTCCTGAGTGGTGGTAGGACCTAAGAATTAACCAAAAAATCAGCGCTGCTAGCAAGGGACTGCACAGAGGAGTGTGTACAGTGGCTGGGGAATAAATGGAGAAGGTGAAGAGAAAGGCAACTGAGCTGAGGACTTTTGCTGGTCCGGAGGGCGCCACCATTTTGAAGCTTTAAAAGCTGCTTGACTATTTTGGATATTTAAAGAGACAGTGCTCTCACAGATTCCTGGGACTTAAGAACATGTTCTGCTTTCCAGCAACCCAAAGGACACTCTGGACCCCCAAGACTGAAAAGGAATGACATTCTTCTTGTTACTCTTATATGCCACACATGCTTGGTAAATGGAGGTGTGGCCATCCCCCACTTGCACCTACCTTCTGGGCCCACAAGGACTCCATCACAGTCTGTGTGCTCAGACGGAGCCTTGGTGCCCTGCCCTGTCCGCCACTGATTCTTTTTTTCCTTTCTCTTTTTTTTTATTTTTCACTTTCTTTTGTTCTGGTGATTAGTTTCCTTGTATTTGTAAGTTTTAAAACAACTATTATTATTAATACTTGTGTCATTTTAATTATTATTCTTAATCCTTCCCTCCCAGGTATTAGTTTTCAGCATTTTTTCTTTTCCCTGTTCCTGGTTGAAATTTCCTTTTCTGTTCCCTGTTCCTGTTTGAATTTTTTATTTTTTTTTAACTTAAGTTTTTTTTCCCCCTTTTTTCACATGGTTAACCCCATTCCTAGTTTTTCTTTTTGCATTTTTCCCATTTTTTTTTT
>NW_006921920.1:2991097-2991559 GCF_000298275.1 Orycteropus afer afer | reverse complement strand
AATTGGCAAGTGAGGACAACTACAAACAAAAAGAGGGAAGATACTGTGCAGTTATAGATCTTCTAAATGGTGAGGAAGTTAAGAGAGTTGCAATACACAGTGGACTGTTCTAAACTCAGGGATAAATTTATAAATCATAGAGTAACCCCAAAGAAAAATGATAAACCGTTACATCACAATAAAAAAGATGACAAGTACAAATATACAGCATATACTAAAACAATAGCAACAAAGGAAATGATAACACAATTCATAAATATAATGAGCTCAGCACAGAAAATATATGGAACAAAGAAACCAGGGACACCATGAAAAAACAATACCAAAATGAAAGCATTTAATTCAAACTTGTCAATAATTACTCTGAATGTTAATGAATTGAATGCACCACTCAAGAGACGGAGAGTAGCAGATTGGATAAGAAAACAAAACCCATCCATATGCTGCCTACAAGAGACACAC
>NW_006921920.1:2989572-2990226 GCF_000298275.1 Orycteropus afer afer | reverse complement strand
GCAATCAATGCACACATCAAAAAAGAAGAAAGAGCCAAAATCAACATTTTAAACCAAGATCTCCAACAATTAGAAAAAGAACAGCAAGAAAAGCCTATAGTCACAAGAATAAAGGAAATGATAAAGATATTAGCAGAAATCAATGAAACAGAAAATAGAAGGGCTATAGAAAAAATCAACAAGAACAGAAGTAAGTTTTTTGAAAAGATCAATAAAATTGAAAAAACACTGGCAAATTTAACATAGGAAAAAAGGGAGTGAATACAAATAACACGAATAAGAAACAAAATGGTTCACATCACAACAGATCCAACTGAAATAAAAAAGGATAACATCAGGATACTATGAAGAACTGTAATCGAACAAATCTGGAAGAAATGGACAAATTTCTAGAAACACACCACTTACCTAAACTAACAATGAATAATGTGGAAAAGTAGAACAGCCCATCAAAAAAGAAGAAATTGAATAGATCATCAAAAATGAGCAACTGAAAAAAGTCCTGGCCCAGACGGTTTTACCGGAGAATTCTACAAAACATTCAGCGAACTCTTACCACTCCTACTCAAACTATTCCAAAACATAGAAAAGGATGGAATCCTCCCTAATTCATTTTATGAAGCAAGCATAACCTTGATACCAAAACCAGGCAAA
>NW_006921920.1:2986385-2987437 GCF_000298275.1 Orycteropus afer afer | reverse complement strand
CATGGTACTTTCAGCATTCTTTGCCAGCACCACAACTCAAAGGCATCAACTCTTCTTCGGTCTTCCTTATTCATTGTCCAGCTCTCACATGCATATGAGGCGAGCAAAGCACTACTGAAGAAGAAAAACAAAGTAGGAGGTCTTGCACTGCTGGATCTGAAAACATACTATACAGCCACAGTAGTCAAAACGGCCTGGTATTGGTTTAATGACAGATACATAGACCAATGGAATAAAATTGAGAACCCAGAAATAGACTGATCTACCTATAGTAGCATAGTGCCTAAGGCACTTGACTGCTAACCAGAAGGCTGGCAGTTCAAACCTAACAGCCAGTCCTTGGGAGGAAGGTTGGGCAATCCTACTTCTTCAGTGATACTACCTCAGAAACCCAAGGAGGGGTCGCTATGAGTCGGGGATGACTTGACGGCATACAACAACAACAACAACCTATAGTAAGCTGATCTTTGAAAAAGGGCCAAAATCCTTTAAATGGGGAAGAGAATGTTTGTTTAATAAACGGTGCTGGCAAAACTGGAGGTCCATTTGCAGAAAAATGAAACAAGATCTGTACCTCACACTACACACAAAAACAAACTCCAGGTGGACCAAAGACTTAAATGCGAAGCCTAAAACTATACAGTTTCTCAAGAAAAATTTAGGGTCAAATTTAAGGGCCCTAATATATGGCATCAATAGACTATCAAGCATAATTCAAAATGCACAAACAGCAAAAGATAAACCAGATGATTGGGACCTTCTAAAAATTAAATTTTTATGTGCTTCCAAAGACTTCTCCCCAAAAGTCAAAAGAGAAACTACAGATTGGGAAAAAACATTTGGTAATGACAAAGCTGACAAGGGACTTATCTCAAGAATTTATAGAAAACTCTAACACCTCAATAACAAAAAGAAAAAAAATCCAATGAAAAAATGGGAAGAAGACATGAATAGACACTTCACCAAGGAGGATATTCAAGAGGACAACAAACATATGAAGAAATGTTCACGATCATTAGCTATTAGAGAGATGCAAATCAAAACAACAATGA
>NW_006921920.1:2951805-2966562 GCF_000298275.1 Orycteropus afer afer | reverse complement strand
TTTTTGGTATTTTCATGCAAATTCTTCTGCTAGTTGGGGTTTAGTCTACTTCTGTATCCTTCCTTTCAAGGCTCAGGGGTCCTAGATTATCTTCTGTGTCTGTGTTAAATGGTTTCTTTTTTCTTTGTTGAAGAGGGTCTGTGCAGTCTTTCTGCCTAGTCTGCCATCTTGCTGCCTATAGTGACTTGGATCTTAAAAGCTATCAAGCTGTCATCTATATGCAACAATGGGTCTCTCTTCTTCCAGAGTAAAGAAGAATGAAGAAAATCAAAGTTCATGGAAATAATTAGTGCTAGCGATTGGTACATCATCCCCTCTGTAGCCTATATGACTGTGAGACCAGAAGAACTAGATGGTGCCCAGCTTCCACTGTCATCCACTTGGAAGGGGATCTATGTAGGAGATACTTGATGGTGAGGGAGAACAATGTGGAACCAAACTCAAAATCATTTGGAGGAAAAAAAAAAAAATTGCTGGACCAATAGTGGCTGTTGGAACCACTGAGACTATGGCCGCTAGCTGCTCTTCAGGTCTGGAATTGAACCTACACCTGTGGTTTCCAGCCAAACAAAAGATACGCATATGAGTTGAACATTTACCTCAAGTAGATACTCTCCTTGGAGAGAACAATCATGGGAGAAAGAAGGGCTGCATATGCACAGGGAGACAGCTCAGGGGGCAGGAGTTCATGGAGGGATGGACACAGGGAAGAGGTAAATATGGGGAGAAAGTGGGAGTGGAGCTATTGCATTGCGGTAAACTGTGGTCAATGTCATGAGACAAAGTACATATAAACCACTGTATGGAAAGTGAATTTGCTCTGTAAATCTTCACCCAAATCACACACAGACACACACACAAAAACCTGCTACTCTTGTTGATTTTTTCTATTGTCTTTTAAATTTTCTGTTTCATTGATTTCTGCTCAAATCTTCATTATTTTTTTCTTCTGTTCATTGTAGGCTTTTCTTGCTGTTATATTTCTAATTTTTGGAGATGTTGGCTTAAAATGTTGATTTTGGCTCTTTATTCTTTTTTAATATGTGCATTTATTGGTATAAATTGGCCTCTGATCACTGTTTTTGCTATATCCCAAAGATTTTTGGCATGTTGTGTTTTCATTCTCATACTTGATTCAAGGAATTTTTGGATTTCATTTTTATTTCTTCTTACCCAGTCTTCTTAAGGAGTATGTTGTTCAGTTTCCATGTATTTGCTCTTTTTCAGTTGATCTTTCTATTGTTGATTTCCAAGTTTACAGTACTGTGATCTGAAAAGATGCTTTGCAGTATTTAAATGTTTTCAAATTTATTAAGGCTTATTCTATAAAATATGATCTATTGTGGAGAATATTCCATGTGCACTGCAAAAGAATGTATATTGTGCTGTTGTCAAGTGAAGAGCTCTGTAAATGTCTATAAGGTCAAGTTGGTGTATTATATTGTTTAGTTCTTTTATGTCTTTGTTGAGTGTATTTCCAGTTGTTCTATCTTTGATTGAAAGTGATGTTTTAAATTCCCCTACTATGACTAGAGTCATCTACTTGCCTTTTCAACTTTGCTAAAATCTGATTAATGTACTTTGGGCCTTTTTCATTTAGTCCATACATATTTATTATGGTTATATCTTCTTGTTTGATTGATCCTTTAAACATTATGTAATTTGCTTCCTTGTCTCCTATGTTTTTTTTTTTTTTTTTCTTAAAGTCAATTTTATCAGAAATTAATATTGCCACTCCTGCAATATTAATTTTGGTTTCTATTTGCTTGATATATCTCTTTCCACCTTTTGATTTTTAGAATATAGTTTTCTTTGTCTCTAAAGTGTGTCTTTTTAGACAGTTCATTGATAGTTTATGCTTTCTTACCAATTCTGCAACACTCTGTCTCTTGAGTGGTGCATTTAATCAATTGACAGTGCAATCATCAACAAGTATGAATTTGTTGCTGTCATTTTGTTATGTGGTTTTTCATGGTGTTCCTGTTTTCTTTGTTCCATATAATTTTCTGTGCTAAGCTAAATTTTTTATGAATCGTGTCATCATTTTCTTTGTTCCTGTTGCTTTTGTATTTGCTAAGTATTTGTGCTTTTCCTCTTTTTTATTATCATGCAAAGGTTTATCATTTTTCTTTAGGTTATCCTGTGATTTATAATTTTCTCCCAGAATTTAGAACTGTCCATTCTATCTTGCAACAATCTTGATGTCCTCGCCATTTAGAACTTCTGTATCTACACTATTTTTTCCTTCCTTTTGGTTTGTATCTGTCATCATTTACCAAGTGATGTTCCCTGTTTACAATCTTGTAAGCTTATTTTACCTAGGTCCTTCCATACCTGGGTTGTTTTTTGGGTTATGTTTTCATGTGTATTAATGGTTAATTGTTGTTTGTTATTATATTTTATTTTCAAGAACAAGACTCCATTTAGTATTTCTTATAAGGTTTGTCTGGTTTTAACAAATTCCTTTAAATTCTGCTTATCTGGAAATCTCCTAATTTCACCATCATATTTGAGAGACAATTTTGCTGTGTATGCATTTCTTAGTTGGAAATAACTTCTTTCAGGGTATTTTATACACCATCCCATTGTTTTACTCTTGCATTGCTTCTGCTGAGAAATCAGAGCTTAATCTTATTGGTTGCCCTTTGTAGGTAACTTTTCATTTTTCCTGTGCTGCTTTCAGGATTCTTTCTTTGTCTCTGGTTTTGGTGAGTTTGATAATGATATATTTTGGTGATTTTCTTTTGGGGTCTATCCTGTTTGGGTTTTGTTGGACTTCTTGAATGGATATATTCTCATCTTTCATCATAACAGGGAAGTTCTCTTCCAACAAATCTTGGACAATTTTTTCTATGGTTTTAGTTTTCTCTTTCTGTACTGGAATTCCAATTACATATAGGCTACTCCTTTTGATGGTATCCAAGATGAATTTTAGGTTTTGTTCATTTTGTTTTGATTCTTTTTCTGATTGATTCCTTTCCAAATAATTATTCAGGTATTTGTCTTCAATTTCATTAAATCTGTCTTCCATTGATTTGATTCTACCCCTTTGCCTTTTCACTGTGTTATCTATTTCTGAAAATTTAATATTAATCTTCTGTATTTCTATCTGTATATTTTGTATAATTTCACATTTTTCATTTATTTTGTCAATTTTTTCTTGTATTTTCTTTTAATTTTTTTCTGGGATATTTTCTGTGTTTTCCTTCATTTTCCAGTGTTTTCCTTGATCTCTCTGTCCACTGAAGGTATCTATACATAGTTCTTTTGAATCCTTTATCACAGAATCCAATGCTGCTTCTTCCTTAGGGATGTATTCTGGTTTTATATCCTGCTCCCCTATTTCTACTACTTTATCTTGCTTCTTTGTGTGACTTTGATGCACTGTTGTGTCTGACACATTGTGACTTTATTGTGTTTATGTTCAATTGGTGATTGTATATTGAAGTGAATTGCCTAAGATTTTCATTTTATTTTTTTAATATTATCTGAGTAAGCAGATTATTATGCTCCTCCTCTATTCTCTAACTGGCAGCACTTATGCAATCCCCACCTGTCTTCAGGTGGGTGTGATATAGAATGAGAGTGGCTGCACAGGTTTTTGTTAACTGTTTGTGAAGAACAGCTAAGGGTGAATCAGGCTCTTATTGGTGCTCATGTATCATTGCCCAGTTGGTACAGAAGAAAGTGGTTGCTCTCACTCAGTCAGTGGAGTTGGAGGAGTTACAAGTGTTATCGGGTCATATGGGCATGGTTGCTGTCTCCCACCATTTAGACAAAAACAATAATTGTAAAACCATAAAAAAAGCATAAGCAAGAGGAGAAAAACACACTGCATAAATGCACAGGAACAATCACCTAAAAGAAAAAAGAAAAGAAAAAAAAAGGGAAAAGAAACAAATCAGTAAAATATTTAAAGAAAGACTTTAAAATGCCAAAAAAAGGGGGGAACATACACACACACAATATCTGGGGAAGGGAGAGCAAGAGAAAAGAGATGGAGTAGAAGAATAATGAAGGAAAAAAAATGGGAAAATGCAAAAATAAAAGAAGGAATGGGGAGAACCATAAGAACAAAAAAAATGGAAAGTAGGGAAAAACAAGAAATAATAGAAATAATGAAAAGAGAGAGGAGAGAGAGAGCGAGAGAGAGAGAGAGAGAGATAGAGATTAATTTTTAAAAGAGACAAAAAAACAAATCTGGGCAGTGTGTCTCAGAGTACTCAGGGCCCTTCAGAACATACAGACTGGGATGGAATTCCTACTGGCCCAGAAGGTGTGTTGGAGTGAGGGATGGCCGCACCTCTGTTCCCCAAGGGGGTGGGGTAGAACACTAACACAGGAACATCATACCTTTCCAGTCATCAATGTCCATTATGTCCTTGCTGTGCCCAGCAAGTGGAGCCTATTCTTTAAGGTCCCTGAAATCTGAGAAAACGCTTTCACTTTAAATATCCAAAATGGTTGAGTCACTTGTAAACTTTCAAAATGGCCACACTTTCTGAATAGCCAAAATTCCACAGCTCAGTGTGTCTCCTTCTTCCCTGCTTGCCCTTTCATTCAGCAGCCACCAGTGCAGTCCTCTGTGGAGCTCCTGACTAGCAGGGAGCAATTTTTAGTTTAATTCTTAGGTCCTAACACTACTTAGCAATATCCAAACTGTCTGTGTCAGGATTGCTCACAGTCCACAGCTCCATATGTCTCCTTTTTTCTGTTTTCACACATGTTCTTCTACTAGTTGGAGTTTAGCCCACTTCTGTATCATTGCTTTCAAAGCACAGGGCTCCAGGATTATCTTCTATATCTGTCTTAATTCGTTTCTCTTCTTTGTTGAAGAAGGTCTGTGTAGTTTCTCTGCTTATTCCACCATCTTCCTGGAACCACAGGAAAATATGTACCCCTTTTAGAAGCAGCTTTTTTGGTGTCATTTGACTGAAGAGATATATGACTTTGGACATTTCAAAAATTTAAACAAATAAGCACAATCATGGCTCTGTAAAATAAATCCTTATTCAGTGTATTCATGTTACTTTAAATGTAAAAATTTCCTTGTCATTACATGGACTTATGTGTTCTTTTTTTAACCCTCTAGACAAATATTCTGGCAGTTAGTGATTTCAATTAATTAACTTTCCTTTAATTTCAAGAGAAATGATTGTGAAATACATTATTTAGGGTCAATAGGGAATTGATGGGAATGGGGCTTGGGAGCTGCCTTATACTTGAGGGTGGCTCTAGTTTAAGGCCTGGGCCCAAGATAGGTGGACACAGGGCTCAAAGCCTGCTTTTTTTTTGCTTGGGGGTGGCTTATTTTAAGGCCAGGGCCTGAGGTAGGCAGGTGCAGGGCTTGGGGGCTGTTTTCACTTTGGGGTGGCTCTAATTTAAGTTTGAGGCCCAAGGTAGGAAGGTGCAGAAGGGTTAGGAATAACTAAAGGAGACAAACTTGTGTGTCAGTTTGTCATCTTGTTGTGGCTTATGTGTTTCTGGGAGGCTAGAGGTTATGCCACTGGTGTTGCAAAATGTCAGTGGGGTTACTCATGGTGGACAGGCTTCAGTGGAGCTTCAGGGATAAGACAGACTCAGAACAAGGAAGAGGCCGTCCACTTTGCAAAGAACTGCCCAGTGAAAACCTTATGAATAGCCGTGAACCAGTATCTGATATATTACTGGAAAGCTTTATGAATAGCCCTGAAACATTGTCCCATATATTGATGCCAGATGAGCTTATCAGGTCAGATGGCACTCAAAATTTGACTGGGGAAGGGCTGACTCCTCAGGGTAGAGATGACCTTAATGATATGGATAGAGTAAAACATTTGGGACCTCCATTGGCTGATGTGGCATGATTCAAAATGAAATAGATGCAAACATCAATTAATAATTGGAACATGGAATGTATGAAGTATGAACCTAGGAAAAATTGGAAGTTGTCAAAAGGGAAATGGAACTCATAAAGATTGATATCCTAGGAGTTAGTGAGCTGAAACAGACTGTTTTTGGCCATTTTGAATCAGACAACCACATGATCTACTACGCTGGGAATGACAAATTGAAGAGGAATAGAATGGCATTCATCATCACAAAGACTGTTTCAAGATCTGTCCTGAAGTGCAATGCTATAAGTGATAGGATAATATCCATATGCCTAAAAGGAAGACCAGTTAATGCTACTATAATTCAATGATGCTTTTGAGTTGTGGTGCTGGCGAAGAATGCTGAAAGTACCATGGACTGCTAAAAGAACTAACAGATCTGTCCTGGAGGAAGTGCAGCCAGAATGCTCCTTGGAAGCAAGAATGGCCAGAATTCGTCTCACCTATTTTGGTCATGTTGTAAGAAGGGACCATTCCCTGGAGAAGGATGTCATGCTTGGTAGGGTGGAGGGTCGACGAAAGAGGGGGAGGCCTTCAACGAGATGGATTGATACAGTGGCTGCGATGATGGGCTCGAGTATAGCAGGGATTGTGGGGCTGGTGCGGGATCGGGCAGTGTTTCGTTCTGCTGTGCATGGGGTCGCTATGAGTCGGAAACGACTCGACGGCACTTAACAACAACAACAACAACAATTCAAATCTATGCATCAACTACCAAAGAGAAACATGAGGAAATTGAAGATTTCTACCAACTTCTGCAATCTGAAATTGACCAAACATGCAATCAAGATGGGTTGATTATCACTGGTGACTTGAATGAAAAATTGGGAAATAAGGAAGAGTTAGCAGCAGTTGGAAAATATGGCCTTGGAGATAGAAATAACACTGGAAATCACATGATAATATTTTGTAAGAACAATGACTTATTCATTGCAAATACCTTTTTTTTCAACAACACAAACAGCAATTAAACACATGGACTTTGCCAGATGGAATACACAGGAGTAAGATGGCTACTCTGTGGCAAGAGGTGATGGAGAAGTTCAATATCTTCAGCCAAAACAATGAATGGAGATGATGTGGAACAGACCATCCAATGCTTATATGCAAGTTGAAGTTGAAGTTGAAGACAATTAAAGCAAGTCCATGAGAGCCAAAATATGACCTTGATAATATCCTTCCTGAATTTAGAGACCACTTAAAGAATAAGTTTGATGCATTGAACACCAATGACCAAAAACAAGAGGAATTGTGGGATGACATAAAAAACATTATCCATGAAGAGAATAAGAGGTCATTAAAAAGATGAGGAAGGAAGAAAAGCCCAAAATGGATGCCAGAAGAGACTCTGAAACTAGCTCTTGAGTGGAGAGTAGTTAAAGCAAATGGAAGAAATGGCAAGACAAAAGAGCTGAACAGAAAATTTCAAAGAGCAGCTCAAGAAAACAAAACCAATTACTATAATGAAATGTGCAAAAACTTGGTGTTAGAAAATCAAAGGGGAAGAACACACTTGGCATGTCTCTAGCTGAAAAAAATTAAGCCTCAAGTTGCAATATTGAAAGATTCTATGGGCAATACATTGAATGATGCAGAAAATGTCAAGAGAAAAACGATGGAAGAAATACACAGAGTCGCTGTGCCAAAGATAATTTGTCAATGTTCATCCATTTCAGGATGTGGCATAGAATCAATAACCAATGATATTGAAAGAAGAAGTTGAAGCTGCACTGACAGAATTGGCAAAGAACAAGGCTCCAGGAATTGACAAAATACTCACTGAAATGTTTAAACAAACAGATGTCCCACTGGAGACACCCACTCATCTATGCCAAGAGACTCATAAGACAGCTACCTGGCCAACTGACTGGAAGAGCCTGATATTTTTACCCATTCCAAAGAAAAGTGATCCCACAGAATGTGGAAATTATTGAACAATATCATTAATATCACATGCAAGTAAAATCTTACTGAAGATAAATCAAAAAAGGTTATAGCAGTATATTGACAGAGAGCTTCCAGAAATGCAAACTGGACTCAGAAGAGGATGTGCAATAAAGGATATAATTACTGATGTCAGATGGATCTTAGGTGAAAACAAAGAATACCGTAAAAATGTTTACTTATGCTTTATTGACTATGCAAAAACATTCAGTTGTGTGGATCTTGATAAATTATGGATAACATTGAGAAGAATGGGAATTCCAGATCATTTAATTGTACTCATGAAAAACTTGTACATAGATCAAGAGGCTGTCATTAGAACAGAACAATGGGCTAATGAATGGTTCAAAATCAAGAAGAGAGTGCATCAGGATTGTATCTTTTCACCATACTTGCTCAATTTGTATGCTGAGTGAATAACTTGAGAAGGTGTACTATATGAAGAGAATGTGGCATCCAAATTGGAGGAAAACTAATTAACAACCTACAATATGCAAATGACACAATTTTGCTTGCAATTTTGCTTGCTAAAAGTGAGCATGACTTGAAACACTTTCTGATGAAGATTAAAGACTACAGTTTCTAGTATGGATTACACCTCAATATAAATAAAACCAAAATCCTCATAACTGGTCCAATAAATAACTTCACAACACATGAAGAAAACATTAAAGTTGTCAAGAACTTCTTATTCCTTGGTTCTACAATCAACACAAATGAAAGCAGTAGTCAAGATATCAGATGACATGTTGCATTGGGAAAATCTGCTGCAAAAGACCTCTTTTAAGTGATGAGGAGCAAAGAGGTCTCCTTGAAGACTAAGGTCTGGCTAACCCAAGACATGGTATTTTCAGTCATCGTGTATGCATGTGAGAGCTGGACAATGAATAAGGAAGACTGAAGAAGAGATGATTGTTTTGAGTTGTATGTTGGAGAAGAATGCTAAGAGTATTATGGTCTGCTAAAAGGACCAACACATCTTTCCTGGAAAAAGTGCAGTGGGAATGCTTCTTGGAAGCAAGAATGGCCAAGCTTCGTCTCACCTACTTTGGTCATCCTGAGAGAAGGAACTATTTCCTGGAGAAGCATATCATGCTTGGTAAAGTGAAGCATCAATGAAGAAGGGGAAGGTCCTCAATGAGATAGACTAAAACAGTAGCTGCAATGATGGGCTCAGGTATAGCAAAGATTGTGAGGCTGGCACAGGACCAGGCATTTTTTTCACTCTGAGTTGGAGACGACTCAACAGCACATAACAACAACAACAACAACAACAACAACAACCAATTGATTATTGAAGCTAAGTGTTTTCCATTCATTTAGTGTGCTATATCATCTAACCCATGGCAAGGAATACTGGTTGTTCAGTGTTGAGGAAGTTACAGCCTATGTCACATACAACAAAATGTGTCAAAATAGATAAAGACCTTGCCACCATCAAGTTGTCTTCAAGTTGATGTGTGAAATATTGTGATCCATAAGATTTTCAATGCTTGTACAGGACTCAGTAATCACAGATTCAGTGAAACTCTGGGCTGATAAGCTGACAAGTTGACAGACTCGTCAAAGAGTTTTGTCTCTGTGTTTTCATTTCCATTTCCACAAAATTAGCATGATGATTATTTGCCCTATGTTACATGCCTGCTTTCAGGAACTCAACAAAATTCTTTAGTTATTTCAACCTTGTCTTGCTCTAAATAATTTTTTATTGGAACAATATTATGTATGTGAAAAATTTTCACAAAGACAGTGCATAACACAACTAACAAACATTAATAGAATAATTTTATTATTGAGTTTCTATAGTACTATTTCATTACTGGAGCCAAATTTTACTGAGGAATTGTGCATGTTTTTATGTGTGGAGAAAACAAAGATACAATGGAAATTCTTTTGCCCTATAGGTGGAAGATTCAAAGCCTTGGTTGTGCAGTTGTTAAAGTGCTCAGTCGCTAAGCGAAAAGTCAGTGGAAGAGGAGACAAAATGGCATACTAGTGACATATTACACCCTGTTCTTTTACAAGAAAGACTCTAGAATCCAAGTGAAACAGACACAGATGAAATCCAGGAACTCTGAGCATCAAATGAAAAGATGAAGAATGAGGTGAAACACCAACTGGAAAAAGAAAAAGAATGAAAACAGTGATCAAGCAGAGAAACAAAGTAGAGACATGACACTGCATGAGCATTTTGAGACACAGATGGCATGTATGTGGATGAGGAGAAGCCAACATTATAAACAAATACAGATTAAAACAAAGTGAGCAGCACATAAGCTAGATCTAAGGAAGGAAAGTACAGAGAAATGGATGAAAACTCATATAGCACAGATTTCCATAGACCAGAAAGGGATATTCCTAAATAAGAATAAAATCACTCATCACTATTAGTCTCTAGTCTTTTGGATTGGAGGCCCACATAGAAGAGAAGGACTGTTAGGTGATGGCTGGAACATTACACTCTAGGCAGCCTCACCCTTTGCTTGAGTTGGAGTAGGGTCCAGATAACCAGCTTCTCCCCCACCAACCCAATAGCCAGTGATACTACCCTTCACTCACACTCCCCACCTCATTCATTTGAACCATCTTCCTCCCTACTCCTCCATTTCACTTCACATAATGCTGCCAGCAGACCATGTTACATGGGCATGCATCCAGCATCTGTGTGGTTGACAGGTTGGACTCATGCAGTGTGCTGCACTCCTGTCATCTCTGTAGTCAGGGCATGTCCACACATAGGCTGTGTTACAAACACTTGCTGCATCTCTGGTCAGGGGTGTGCACTCATACAGAATGCAAACCAGATCCTCACAGCCTCTACTATCATGGGTATATGCATGTGCATGTGTGAACCACATGCCAAGTGACAATTTCCTTCATGGTCAGGTGCACATGGACTGCATGCCAGACACCTTCTGCCTCAGCATTCAAGGACATGTGTATGCACAGACCATGTACTGAACACCTGCCACCTCTCATGGTCAGGGATGCATACTCCCACAGATCAGGTGCCATGCTTATGCTGCCACCTGTTCCCTAGTGACTGGGGCACATGCTCATGCAGATTGCACAACAGGTGGCTGTTACCACCATGGCCAATGGCATGCATATCTATGGTGCAATGTTCCTGCTGACTTATAAGTGAATGCACTGCTGCTGTGTCACCCTTCCTATGTCTCTTCTTTTTTATTTCTTCCACTTCATTTATTTGCTGTCTGTGTCATCCTCTCCTTCTACCTTTGTGTTTATTCATTGCTTTCTTGTCTTTGTTTGTCCTACTCCATCCAGTAAGAAGTGGATATTGTGTCTCCAATAGTCAACTACAACTCTCACACCTGCCACTTGCTACACCACTCAATGGCCAAGTATCACCACTCATGCCTGTACCACTGGATCAAAGACAGAGGAGGGTAAGCAACTACTTACCCCACTGCACCTACTGTACACAGAAAGCAGAGACTCTCTTCCACATTCACATATGTTACTCCTCTCACCCAGAGACAGTTGGGAGGTGTCCCAGTGCTGTCAAACTAGTAACCAAAATAGCACAACAATCCCACCTGCCTAGATATGTCAAAACAAAACAAAACAAAACAAAAAATCAGAATGAAATAAACCAACACATAATCAATAGATAAATATAATAATATCATAATGTTTTTGAGACAACAGACAACTTCAAATCAATCAAAGAAAGGACAGGATGGCTCAAGCAAGTGACAAAAATAAAGAATCAAGAAACTTCCCTGAAGAAGATATGGTAATAGAATTACTTGATAATGGATTCAAAAGACACATATAGCACCCTCCAAGACATCAAGAAAAACACAAAGCAAGCAAACAAACAAACAGACAAAAAATCAAGGAAAACACAGACAATACTGTAGAAGAATTAAGGAAAACAATACAGAAGCAAAATAACAAAATACACAGAGAGAAAACATACAATAACAGCAATTATAAATTTGTTGTTGCTGCTGTTATGTGCCGTTGAGTTGGACCCAACTCATAGTGAACTCTCCTTGGGTTTTGGAGGCAATATCACTATGGAAGTAGATTTCCCCATCTTCCTTTCAAGGAGTGGCTGGTGGGTTTGAACCATCAGCCTTCTGGTAAGCAGTCAAGTGCCTTAGACAAAATGCTACCAGAGCTCCTAATTATAAATTTAGAAGATAAAAAATAAATTTCACAGATAGAAAACATACTGGAAGAACCAAGGAGTAGAACTGAATCATTAGAAGACTGGATTAGTGCATTAGAGGACAAATCATCTGACACAACTTATATGAGTAAAAATAAGAAAAAAGAAATGATGAAAATTAAGAAAGTCTAGGAACTATGGGAGACACTATCAAGAGGATAAATTTACACATGATTAGAATTCCAGACAGAAGGAGGAAGAAGAAGAAGAAGAAGAAGAAGAAGAAGAAGAAGAAGAAGAAGAAGAAGGAGAAGGAGAAGGAGAAGGAGAAGGAGAAGGAGAAGGAGAAGAAGAAGGGGAGAAGGGGAGGAGGAGGAGGATCTTCCCTAATCTCATGAAAGATAAAAAGATATCCAGCCAAGAACCTCAATGAGCCTCATAAAGGATAGACTCCAAACTCATAAACAAAGTCACCAAAACATATCATAATTAAACTTTCCAAAACCAAAAACAAGGAATTCTGAGAGCAGCCACTTAAAACAAAATGATACCCACAAAGAAGAAGGAGTAAAACTAAATTTCAGTTTCTTGGTAGAATTCATGTAGTCAAAGAAGCAGTGAGATAACATATATAAAATCCTGACAAAACAAAAATAGTTTCACCTGAGAATTATACATCCAGCAAAATGTGATGATATAATTAGGGTATTTCCAGATAAACAGACATTAAGGGAATTTTTAAAATTTAGACCAACTTACAGATAATGCTAAAGGGAATCTTTCAGGCAGAGAACAAATGTCAGACAACTTGAGATTAAGACACAAGATAATATCACTCGGAAACCAACTCAGAAAAAGAATTTTTAAAATTCAAATAAACTTACAGCACTTAAAATGAAGCAGAGACATCATTCTGTAAATGAATAAAAAGCCAAAACAGGTAATAAATGCTGAAATTACAGAATTTCCAGACAGAGATGAACTCAAGATGATATCAAGATAGAATAGATTGTTTTAAATTCAGGCAGATCATAGTAAATGGCATGATAATCACAAAGAAAATTAATAAACTTTCCAATCAAAATAAGGAAGAAGAAAATGATAAGGACTCAGTAAGCACAAAGTCAACAGTAATGAATAAAAAGGAAAAGACAATTTGATAACACAATGATCTCAGCATAGAAAAAATATTCAGAACAAAGAAACCATCAATACTACAATGAAAAACACAACAGAATGACAGCTGTAAATTCGTATCAATAATTACAGTGAATAAAAATGGATTAAATGCACCAATCAAGAGAGAGATAGTGGAAGCATGGATAAGAAAACATGACCAGTCACTATGCTACTACAAGAGACACACCTTAGGCACAAAGATAAAAATAAAATAAAAAGGATGGAAAAAAGATTTATCAAGCAAATGGCAAAAACAAAACAAAAAAAAGGTATATTAATTTCTTTAAAAATAGACTTCAAAATAAAAACCAGTAGAAGGGACGAAGAAGGGCATTACATAATGATTAAAGGATCACTCCAACAAGTGGAAATAACCATGATAAATATTTACACACCCAATAAAAGAGCTTCAGAATACATAAATAAAACATTAACAGGATTGAAAAAAAGAGTTAGACAACCACATAATAATAGTAGGAGACTTTAACACAATGCTTTTGACAAACAGCAGTACTGCTGGAAAGGAACTCAACAAAGATATAGAAAATCTAAACAATACAATTAACCAACTTGACTTCATAGACATATACAGAGCACTCCACCCAACAAAAATGTAAAACACATTATTTTCCAAAGCATATGGATCATTGTCCATAATACACCAAATGTTAGGCTACAAAGCAAACCTCAGTAAATCTTAAAAGAGAAATAATACACAGAATATTCCAGATTATAACTTTAAAACATTAAAAATCAGTAACAAGAAAATCAGAAGAAAAAATCAAATTCATGTAAACTGGTGTATGTTTGTGTGTCAACTTGGCTGGGCCTTGTTGAGTGGCTGGGCAGCTGGTGGTAGTTATTCCCCATGATGAGACTTGCAATCAACTCCATGGTGGGCTCTACACAAGCAGTTGAGTAGCTGCCTTTATGATGTGATCTGCTTCCTATATATAAGGAGAAGCCTTTGGGAATGATCTCTAGCTTATGGCACACTTGGACCCTGCATGGGCTGTATCATTATTCAGCAGCCTGCCATGCTTTGCCAACCTTGGGACTTATAATGAACTTAAATTAATGGCTTGCTATGTGATTTGGTAACAATGGGACTGTGCCTTTTTACTTGTCAACTTGGGGCTTCTCAGCCTCAGCAGTCAGCAGCTGTCTGAGTGAAGAAACTCCTCTAGCTCCAGTGGGCCAGGAGCAGGAGGCAGAGCTGGACTGTAAGGTTGAAGGGTTTTCACCCAGGCCCTCGAGCCTGGAACTTTGAACTTGGACTTAAAGCCTCCAAATTGTTAAGAATAAACTCCTGTTTGTTAAGGCCATCCCATTTGTGGTATATTTCTTGTCAGAGCAGCTCTAGGTAACCAGAACAGAAACTGAGTAACACCCTGCTTAAAAAACTAGTGAGTAATGGAAAAGATAAAATAAAAATACAAAATTTCATGGAATCTAATGTGATGAAAACACGACATACCAAAGCCTTTGGTTGTTGTTGTTGTTATGTGCCGTCGAGTCAAACCTGACTCATAGTGACCCCTCCTTGGGTTTCCGAGGCAGTATCACTACGGAAGTAGGATTGCCCAACCTTCCTTCCGAGGAGTGGCTGGTGGGTTTGAA
>NW_006921920.1:2949720-2951705 GCF_000298275.1 Orycteropus afer afer | reverse complement strand
AAAAGAAGAAACAAAATCAACATCTTCATCCAGCAACTCCAACAATTAGAAAAGGAGCATCAAAAAAGACTAAAGTCTCCAGAATAAAGTATATAATAAGATTCGATCACAAATACGTGAAACGTAAAATATAAAAATAATGGAAAGAATCAGTAAGAATAGAATTTGGTTCTTCTAAAAGATTAACAAAATTGACAAACTGCTTAATAAACTAAAATTAATATAAGATGCAAATAAAAAGAATAAAAAATGAAACGGGCTACATCACCAAACAACCAGCTGAAATAGCATGGATAAAAATATAATATTATGAGAATGGTGTTCCAACAAATTGGAAAATGTAGAAGAAATGGACAAATTTTTAGAAAAACACAATTTACCTACACTAACACAGACTCTGGCAGCATAGTGGCCAAGGCACTTGGCTGCTAACCAGAAGGCTGGTGGTTCAAACCCACCAGCCACTCCTCGGAAGGAAGATGGGACAATCTACTTCCATAGTGATACTGCCTTGGAAACCCAAGGAGGGGTTGCTGAGTCGAGTCTGACTCGACGGCACGTAACAACAACAACAACAAACACAGACTAGGGTAGAAAATTTGAACAGATCCATAACAAAAGAATAAGTTGAACAGAGCATTTAAAATAAGAAATACATAAATAACACTACCAACAAGAAAAGGCTTGGCCCAAACAATATCACTGGTGAATTCTACCAAACATTCACAGAAGTACTGATACCAATTCTCCTCAAACTATTTTAGAACATAGAAAAAGATGGCATACTCTTGACTTCATTTTATGAGACAAGCATAACTCTGACACTAAAGCTAGGAAAAGACAATCACTAAAAGGAAAATTACAGAACAAGATGCTCTGTGAACACAAATATAAATTCCTCAACAGAATTTTAGCCAATAGAATGCAACATCTTATCAAAAATATAATATAGCACCACCACATGGAATTCATACCAGTTTTACAAGGATGTTTCTGCTTTAGAAAAACAATCAATGTAATCTAATACATACATGGAGCTTCAGACTGCTGGCTGTCCTGAGGGTGCAGCTATTTTGAATATTTGCAAGCACGTTCAAGTAATATCCTAAAAATAACTCTGCTCACCAAGGACTGTATGGGCAAGGACTGTATTGGTCCCAGACAACCAGAAAGGAAAACAGCAAAGAAGAAGACAAACAAACCTGTTGACTGACAACAGCTGTTCTGGAGGAGAAGTCATTTTGAATATTTGTAAGCAGTGTGGCCCTTTTAAATATATCCAAGTGGTGTTCTTAAATGGACAGTGACCTAGTATAGACTACTTGCTGAGGACATCACAGGCAACTGCACTGGCAACTGACAACTAGAAAGGCGTGGTATTCCCCTTGTTAATTGTATACCTTACATCCTCTTGGTGAACAAATGTGTGACCACCTCCTGCCTCCACCCACCTTCTTGACCAGCAGGAATTCCATCCCATTCTGTGCCCTGACAGAGCCTGAGTGCCTGCTCCACCTGTCACAATTTTTTTTTTTAATTATTATTTTTATCTTCTTCCTCTCTTTCTTTTTAATAATTTATTTATTCCTTCCTTATCCCTGGTTCTTTCTTTCTTTCCTCTTCTTTTTTCCTAGATCCCTTCTTTATTTTATCATTCTTTTGGTTCTCCCCATCCCTTGTTTTTCTTTTAGCAGTTGTCTTATTATTTTTTCTTTACTATTCTTTTACTCTTGCACTTTTCTCTTATTCACCCACCCTACTCCCCAGATATTGTGGCTTTTTCCCCTTTTTCTCATTATTTTTCTTTTATTCTTATTTAAAATACACATTATAAAATAATAAATAAACACTGGAAAGAAACCCAACAAATATTCAGAAGAATTAAAAAATATGTTCAGGAGGCGGGGCAAGATGGCGGACTAGGCAGAAGGATTGCACAGACCCTCTTCAACAAAGAAAAGGGAAACCAATAAATACAGACACAG
>NW_006921920.1:2921993-2926587 GCF_000298275.1 Orycteropus afer afer | reverse complement strand
TTTCACACAAATTCTTCTGCTAGTTGGGGTTTAGTCCAAATCTGCATCCTTTCCTTCAAGGCTCAGGGGTCCAAGATTATCTTCTGCGTCTGTGTTAATTGGTTTCTCTTTTCTTTGTTGAAGAGGGTCTGTGCAATCCTTCTGCCTAGTCCGCCATCTTGCCCCACCTCTCCAGTCCACTATTTTTAAAAGTCAAGGAAAGGTTTATACATGGAAGGGAACTTTCTTTCTTGGTTACCAGGGATGAGAGAGGAAGGGAAGAAAAATTCTTAGATAGGCTGAAAAAATGCATAGAGAGAAATCAAAGATTATTAATGGTTACCAGGCACAGGGGGGGAGGGGAAAAGAGGAAGCTTTTTTTGGGACCATTGAGCTAACAGGGTGGAATATTTTGAAAAAGGATAGCAATAATGGTGGCACAACATGAAAAATACCATCAATGCCCATGAACTGTAATTGTGGAAGTTGTTAGGTTGGTGAATGTCTTGTTGTGTCTGTTTTCACCACCATAAAATTGAAAAAAGAAAATCACATAAATTAATCTATCAAATTTTAGGCAGATAGATAAAAACTTTGATTACTTTAAATAAATTTCCTTTTTAAAATAAAACTTTTAAATTTCCTTTTTTTTTTTCCTTTAAGTTGCTATCATGAACATACTTATAGCAGACACAAGTATACAAGACATATTCTAACAGAGAACACACATATATATATAATATATATAACATAATGGAAGGAAGATTGGGCAAGTGTATACATAATAACATGTGTGTGTGAGTGTGTGTGTGTGTATTCGTGTATTCTCTGTGACATATAAAGCAAAAGAGTATAAAAACGAATATTAACCCAATTTAGTATCAGTAAATTACATAACAATCTTGGAAATTATTTTAAGCTCATTTACTACAAAACATAATTACCATTGAAATAAAATTAGTTTAAATAGTTTACATGTTTATTTAATCTTTACTACTTCATATTAGGAGCTCTGGTACCATAGTGCCTAAGGCATTTGACCAGAAGGCTGGTGGTTCACACCCACCAGCCACTCCTCGGAAGGAAGGTTGGGCAATCTATTTCCATAGTCATACTGCCTCAGCAACCCAAGGAGGCGATGCTTTGAGTCCAGTCCAACTCAAGGGCACACAACAGCAACAACAACACTTCATATTAGATGTGTTTCACTGTGATTCCTATGTTTTGGCTTATTAGATTTCTTCTACAATAGGATAATTCTTTACATTTTTGTATTGTGCTGATACACCCAATTTTTGACAACAATTGTAAAACACCATTTTATTTTCTTTTGTCCTAAAATGTCTTTTTTTTTTTTGGTCTTAAAAGAGATGTTTCAAAAGCTTCCCTGGAGTAGTGAGGAACTCAGAATCTCACTATTAAGAAAAAATTGGTTACTCTTAATTCTTTTAGATATGTTTAAGCTGGATTAGGTGTTTTATAAAAGATGAGACTTAATTAAATTATTTCCTTCTAATTTTTATTATTTCTTGGTAAGTAATTTTGACTTTTCTTATGTACCATTTTCTTCTATTTTCCTTAAATAAAACACTTTTCATATAATATCTAGCTTACAATACATAGAAAGGTTTTGTTTACAAATTTTGTTTTCAAAATTGACTTAATAAGCAGTATAAAGCAAATGTATTTCTATAGATTACTGAAAATACTAGGACTATTAAATATAAGTGCTTATTTATCACTAAACCAATCAGAGTTAAGTTCTTTGAGGAAATATTATAAACTAATTTAATAATACCATCCAGAGTTATAAAGTTAATATATTTTCATAATATTGTCTTTTACGTGGTTTGTAGGATCCTTTAGAGAATGCAATTTAGAATAATTTGTCTCTTAAAGGCTTTGTTATACCAATAAAAATATATAATTCAGCCTCTTTAAGTGTATTTTTCAAATAGATCAAAATTTTATTAATGCAGCTAATGAAAACCTGACTCCTAAAACTAAAAGAATTCTTCATGAGAAAAGAAAAACCAGGCTAATGTAACACCACATAAACAACCAAGTTTCTTAAAATGTTCACTACACAAGCATATGAACTTTTCAGAGTCTCAGATACAGGGATTGTTTAAGACTACTTTGGCTAAACCTGAGCATCAAATACAAGTTCCCCAGAAAAAAGAAAAGGCAACAAAAATGTGAACTAATTTTCCCAAACTGGTCACTAAGATTTCAGATTACTTCATATATATTCATCATGAAACAAGTCAGGAGCTGCTACCTCCTCCTACAAACTGACAATACCTATTTTCTTGCAAGATATGGTGATTCCCACCACACACACAAAATCAGACTGCAATGACAAAGCATTCCTTTTGTTTCTCAGAATCTCAGTCAAAAGGCTCTGAAATTCCTAGTAGCAACCCCCATCAGTGTCCATGAAATCTAGGTTAACAGAGAATTTATAAAGTTGGCATCCCAGACAGGGACATCTGCAAGAGAACTGACAGAAAACAAAACTAAAAAATGTTTCCTAAAGCATAAACAAAGAAATGATTTAAGCTTTTTTGACAAATTGTTTTTGCTGTTGTAAGTTGACATTGAGAGGTTCTGACTCAAAGTGACCCTATGTACAACAGAATGAAACACTGCCTAGTCCTGTGATATCTTCACAATCCTTGCTATTCTTTAGCCTGTCATTGTAGCCACTGTGTCAATCAATCTCATTGAAGGTCTTCCCCTTTTTTGGTGACCCTCCACTTTACAAAGCATGATATCTTTCTCCAGGGAATGGTCTGTTCTGATCACATGACCAAAGTAGGTGAGATGAAGTCTGGCTATTCCAGATACAGCTTTTCCAGGACAAATTTGTTCATTCTTCTGATAGTCCATGGTATTTTCAGTGTTTTTCCCCAACATTACAATTCAGAGATATCAAATCTTCTTCATTCTTCCTTATGCTTTGTCCGGCTTTCTCACGCACATGACATGATTGAAAATACTATGGCTTGAGTTGGGTCCACCTTAATCTTCAAAGTGACATTTTTGCTTCATAACAATTTAAATAGGTCTTTTTCAACAGATTTGCCGAGTTCAATATGACATCTGATTTCCTGACTGCTGCTTCCATGGGTGTTGAACATGGATACAAAAATGAAATCCCTGACAAGTTCAATCTTTTCTCCATTAATTGTGATGTTGCTTATGGCCTATTTGTGAAGATTTTTGTTTTATTTATGCTGAAGTATAATCCACACTGAAGACTGTAGTCCTTGATCTTCATTAGTGTTTCAAACCATCTTTAGTTCCAGCAAGCAAGGTTGTGTCATCTACATATTGCAGTTTGTAATGAATCTTCTTCTAATCCTGATGCCAAGCTCCTCTTCATATAGTACAGCTTCTCTGATTATTTGCTAAGGATACAGATTGAATAAGCATGTTGAAAGGATAAAACCCTGACACACACCTTTCCTAATTTTAGCCCATGCAGTATCCCCTTATTCTGTTCAAATGGCAACCTCTTTGTCAATGTACATGTTACTCATGAGCACTATTAAGTGGCAGCAAAAGGGACATAACATGTTCATAAACAGAACTGGAGGAAAAGTTTTGCAATGAGCATTATACCTTTCATTTGTGAACTGCAGGACTTATAATGCTTAAAATATCTACAAAAATGTTCAGACCCACTTCCAGTAAGATGGAGGAATAGGCAGACAAGCAACAAAGACCCTCTACAGCAAAGGAAAGAAAAAAACATTTGAGAGAGATACAGAAGATAATCCTGGAACCCTGAGTGTTGAAAGGAACTATACAGAAGTGGATTAGGCACCAATTTGTGGAAAAACCTGAATGAAAACAGTGAGTACAGAGATGGTTAGAGGTGCTGACTGTCAGCTACTCTGACGGGATCAACAGCCTAAATATTTCCAAGTGGTGTTGGGACCTGAGAATTGACCTAAAGATTGGTCCCGGTCACCAAGGGCTGCAGGGACAACTTCTCCGGTGGCCTATGATTAGGAAGGGAAACAACAAGGAGAGAGACAATGTGAGCTGTGGACTCTCTGCTGTCCAGAGCGTGCAGCCATTTTGATTGCTTACAAGAAGTGGCCATTTTGAATATTTAAAGTGACTGAAGGTGCAGCCATTTTGAATGATTACAAGTGACAACATGTTGGATTTTAAAGCAATAGCATTCTCATTTGGATTCCAGGAACCTAAGAACAGGCCTCTGTTTGCCAGGGTTGGCAAGGACATACGAGAGGCTGACAAACGTGGTGAGTGTATAAGTGCTGTCAACTAGTGAATAGAGGAGCACAGCACAGTACCATGCCTGTATTGATAACATACAAACAAAACAAAGAAATGAAAATTGTGGACAAGTCACTCCAACATATGATCATCAATTAAATATAAACACAAAAATCTCACAATGCCTCAGACACAACAGAGCCTCACAGTCCACATAAAGAAGCAAGATAAAGCAGGAGAAACAAGGGATCAAGATACAGACCCAAAACACATCCCTGAGGAAGAAGCAGCATTGGAACTCCCTGATAAGGAATTCAAAAGAATTATATTTAGGTATCTTCAAAGGACTGAGAGACAGATCAAG
>NW_006921920.1:2911326-2921183 GCF_000298275.1 Orycteropus afer afer | reverse complement strand
ATAGACCAATGGAACAGAATTGAGCTCAGACATAGAACCATCCATTTATGGACAACTGATCTTTGACAAAGGCCCAAAGCCCATTAAATGGGGAAGAGATAGATCTTTAACAAATGGTGCTGGCAAAACTGGATATCCACCTGTAGAAAAATGAAACAAAACCCATACCTCACCCCATACACAAAAACAAACTCTAGCTGGATCAAAGACTTAAATATAAAACCCAGAACTAAAATTCATCAAAGATAAAAGAGGGACAAATTTAGGAGCCTTAATTTATGGCATAAATAGATTGTCTCCAGAATGTGCTGGAGATAGAAGAGAAGCTAGATGACTAGGACCTTTTAAAAATTAAATTATTGTGCATATCGAAAGATTTGGTCAAAAGGGTAAAAAGAGAACCTACAGATTGGGAGAAAATATTTGCCTATGACACATCTGACAAAGGACTTATCTCCAAAATCTACAGAAAAGTTCAATACCTCAATTGTCAACACCAAAAAGACAAATAACCCAATTCACAAATGGGAAAAGACTTGAACAGACACTTCACCAAAGAAGATATACAAGCAGCCAACAAACACATGAGAAATTGCTCACAATCATTAATCATTAGAGAGATACAAATCAAAACAACAATGAGATATCATCTCACCCAAGCAATAATAGCAAAGTTCAACAGATCAGATATTAACAAATGCTGGGAGTGTTGTGGAGAGATTGAAACTCTTGTTCACTGCTGGGGGGGATTGTAAAATGGTACAACCATTGTTGCAAATAGTATGGTGTTTCCTTAAAAAACTGAGAATAAAAGTACCATTTGACCCAGCAATTCCATTGCTAGGAATGTACCCTAAAAAGGTGAGAGATAGTGCACAAACAGACTATGTACACCTATGTTCATTGCAGCACAATTCACCATAGCAAAGAGATGGAAATAACCTAAATGCCCATCAACGGATGAATCGATAACCAAATTATGGTATATCCACACAATGGAATACTATGCCACATTAAAGACTAATGAGGGATACATGAATCATCTTGCAATGTGGTTGAACCTGGAGGACAGTATGCTGAGTGAAATAAGTCAATTGCAGAAGGACAAGTACTGTATGAGCCCATTACTGTAAAAAGACAGAGAAGGGTTTGCTTGGGAAAGGGAACTCACCTAGTAGTTTACCGGGATAGGGAGTGAAGGGGAGGGATTAATTTAGGGCTAGTTGGGGTTTACATGCTAACATGGGTGGGGGAGGGATATACAGGAAGGATATATGACCACCATGATAACATTGGGAAATGAGAGGACACAGAACTGTGCACATAAGAGATAGACGACAGATGCTAAAACCAACCAATGCTTCCACAATACCACATGGCCATTAACATCAAACACTAGGCTATACAGATAAACACATAAACACCCAAGATGATCAGATAGGGGTCAGTGAATAGAGGTATACTCTAGACCAAGGATAGACTCAGCTGAGGCTAATCTTGTACAGACACCAGTGATACAGTCCTTACAGAAACAATAGAAGACAGACACAGAGAAATCCCTCACAGACATTCCGACACTATGGGAGAGAGATCCAATAGAGCTACTACCTCAGGACCATAGTACCGGGGTACACCAGACTCAATGGGCACAACAAAATACAAAAAAACGTTGCTCCACATCCTACCTTTGTGAGTAGCGACTGGGGTTTTAGAAGCTTTCAAGCAGCCAACTAAGATGCTACTAATGGTATCCTAGCATCGGAAGTGAAGAAGAAAGCACACACACAAAAATGGGCATTTAGAAGCAATCTATCCTAGAATATGATGGCCCTCGAGACCAGAAGAATTAGATGGTGCCTGGCTACCAATGCCAACCACTCAGGAAAGGATCTAATCTGGAGATCCTGGATAAAGTGGGAAGGAAAACGTGAAACAAAATCCAAAAACTCAATAATGACCAGAATTACTGGTCAGAGGAAGTCTGTTAAGATTCCCAATACTATGGACCTGAAATACATTCGGCACCTAGAATAAAATTCACCTCCAGGGGAGGGCACTCAGTCCAATAGTTAACAAGCTGTACACGCAGACCACTCAACCCAGGATGCCGCACCCACACACTCAGTGGTAATACATCCCTTAGAGCAATAGACTATGGGACACCAAAGGACCAACATTCAAACTGAGGAAAGAAAGGACAAACAGGAGTGCATAATTATGAGGGGCACAGGGGGAGGGTTGCAGTGTAGGGAGGGGAGGAGACTGGGTTAGGGTTGGGCATGGCAAATGGGGAATGAAACTAAATAAATGTACATGTGACGTTGAATGTAAAACAAGCTATTAAAATATAAATAAATAAATAAATAAAAGACTTATGTATCAAGCAAAATTGTCCCTTAAATATTATGGTAAAATTAGGACATTTCCAGATAAGTAGAAATTAAGGGAATTTGTTAAAACTAGACCAACCTTACAAGAAATGCTAAAGGAAGCCCTTTGGACAGAGAAGCAACAATAGCCAACAACTGACCATTAACACACATGATGATATAACCCAGAATCAACCCAGCTATGGAAGTATCCAAAGTTAATAAGCCTACAAGATTGCAAACGGAATTAGAGACACCAACTGATAAATGAGTACAACTACAAACCAAAAGAGGAAAAAAAATATGTGTCATTACAGAACTTCTAGATGGTAGGGAAGTCCAGACAACTACAAGATAGAAAGGACTGTTCCACACTTGGGAAGAAAACTATAAATCACATGGTAAACTAAAAAAAAAAAAAATGATACACCTTCACATCAAAATAAAAAAGAGGACCAGCATAATTATTCAGCAAATACTAAAACAATAGCAATGAAGGAAATGATAACATGATTCATAAACAATACAAGCTCAGCATAGAAAATAATATGGAACAAAGAAATCGATACAATGAAAAAGCACATAACAAAAATGACAACAACAAATTCATATTTTCTGATAATTACATATCTGGCAAGGGATTTATCTCTAAGACTGATGGAAAACTCCAACATCTCAACACCAAAGAAATTAACAATCCAATTGAAAAATGGGCAGAAGACATGAATAGATTCTTCACCAAGAAGGATATTCAGGTGGTCAGCTAATACATGAAAAGATACTCACAATCATTGGTCATCAGAGAGATGTAAATCAAAACAACACTGAGATATACCATCTCACCCCAGCACTGATGGCAAAGTTCAATGGGACAGAAAATAAAAAATGCTGGTGGGGATGTGGAGAGATTAGGACTCTCATACACTGCTTGTGTGACTCTGAAGTGACACAGCTGCTGTGGAAAGCAATATGGTGATTCCTTAGAAAGTTGGAACTGGAGAAACCATTTGACCCAGCAATCCCATTACTAGGTATATATCCTAAAGAGGTGAGAGCCAGGATAGGAACAGATACATGCATGCTCATGTTCATCACAGCACTATTCACAATAGTAAAAAAATGGAAACAACCTACATGCCCATCAGCAGAAGAGTGGATGACCAATCTATGGTACATACACATAATGAAAGGCTATGCAACACTAAAGAATAATGTAGAGTCTGCAAAACACCACATAATATGGATGAACTTGGAGGACATTATGCTGAGTTAAATAAGTCAATTACAGAAGGACAAATATAGTATTAGTCCATTGTTGTGGAGGGTCAAGGAGAGGTTTATATATGGAGGGAAACTTTCTTTGTTGGTTGTCAGGTGTGGGAAGGGAGGCGAAGGAACAATGCAAAAAAAAAAAAAAATGCATTGACCCATGTCACTTTAGTTTTGTGTATTTCACTGTACATAAATTACATTTCAATAAAATGCACTAATAAAAATAAATAAATAAATAAAATGTTCAGACCATGAGCAGAAACAGAGACCAAAATCTCAAAAGGTACACCAAAAACTAAATATATATAAATGTCCTAGAGTAAAATAACTCTGACTCTGTAAAAGCAAAATGAAAGAGATTTATTGAAAGCTCCAGAGAGAGCCTTGATGTGCGCAAAATAAAGAAGTTTTTACAGTATGAGCTTTTATAATTTTGGCCACTTTGTGACAAACATACCACATGAAATGCTCAAAGTAAGACAGGCAGAAGGTAGTAGGGCCCGAGGGTTAACTAAAAAAAAAAAAAAAAAAAAAAAAGCTGTAAGCCTAACTACTGTAACTAAAAGGTAAATGACATACTGAGACATAGAGTTCAGAAGTAACAGCAGCCTACCCAGCTCTGTGCTTCAAGATTTTTGCAAGTGTTTGCTGGCAACCTAATTTATAGCTCTCCATGCATGCACAGTACAGCAACAGTTATCTTTGTATGACCTCCCTGAGATGACAGAGGACCTTACTGGGAATCAAACCAGCACACTAAAGGACAGTGCATGTGTGAGATCCCATAATGAGTTATGTCAGGCATCCCAGAAGCCTTTGCTATTTGTGTCAAGTATCCTAGAAACACCTGGCACTCCTGCTCATACATCCAATTTCCACAGTGCCACCACATTCTAGGACTGCTAAAAGAACTAACAGATCTGTCCTGGAGGAAGTGCAGACAGAATGCTCCTTGGAAGCAAGAATGGCCAGACTTCGTCTCACCTATTTTGGTCATGTTGTCAGAAGGGACCATTCTCTGGGGAAGGATGTCATGCTTGGTAGGGTGGAGGGTCGACGAAAGAGGGGGAGGCCTTCAACGAGATGGATTGATACGGTGGCTGCAGTGATGGGCTCAAGTATAGCAGGGATTGTGGGTCTGGCACGGGATCGGGCAGTGTTTCGTTCTGCTGTGCATGGGGTCGCTATGAGTCGGAAATGACTCGATGGCACTTAACAACAACAACAACACATTCTAGGAAACTATGACATATTCTCAGAAAATTCCCAATTGCTTAGGAACTCCATCAATATTTTGTTCAGGGAGACAAAAGCTAACATTGCTGTTCTGGTTACCTAGTGCCACACTGACACGAATATACCACAAATGAGATGCCCTTAACAAAGAGGAGTTTATTCTCTTAAAGTTTGAAGGCTTTAAGTCCAAGTTCAAAGTGCCAGGCTCTAAGGCCTGTGTGGAAGCTGCTCAACCTTGGGCTTCAGCTCTGCCTCTTGCATCCAGGCCACTGAAGCTAGAGGCATCTCTTCACTCAGGTAGCTACTGACTACTGAGGCTAACAAGCCCAAGGTTGACAAATAAAATGGCACAGTCCCGATGTTACCAAACCACATGGCAGGCCATTATCTTAAGTCCATTGAAAGTCCCAAGGTTGGCAGACCATGGCAGGCTGAACAATGGCACAACTACATGCAGGGTCCAAACATGCCATAAGCTAGAGATCATTCCCCAAGGCTTCTGCTTATATACAGGAAGCAGATCACATTCCCTAAGGCAGCTACTCAGCTGCTCACAGTAGATTACACCATGGAATTGATTACTGGTCTCATCATGGGGAATACTACATCCAGCTGCCCAGCCACTCAACCAGGCCCCACCAAGTTGACACACAAACTGAACTATCATAATTGCTTAGTCCCTTTTTTGTCTCCACTCATCAACTACTTTCTCTTTCTCTTTCCTGTAGTAACAGTGTTCTTCCTGTGGAAAATCTAAGCTTCTCCTGGTCATTCTTGGTCAGTAGAAGGCAAGAGCCTGATTAGGCAGACCCCCTAATTGGGAAGGGCTCCCTGGGACAAAGGTAGTTTTGGAAAGAGAATTTCTACCAAAAAAAGGGAGAAAGAAAGAAAGAAATTCAGATCACAAGCAAAAAGGTAATGAATTCAGTAGGTAGACTGAGAACTTCGATATTCCCAGTATCTTATTACAAGTGAACAGGGAATTCTGTCTTGGAGTTGGCTGTGTTTTGCTTAAAGCTATGTTTTCCTTTTGTTGAATAGGAATTTGCTTGCAACTGGCTGACAGCTTTGTAGCTGGTCTGCCCCATGTCTGGTTTATCCAAGGCACAGGTGTCTAATTGCTTAGCAGCTGCTGATTTTGTGGCCTTTAATAGGTCTACCTGTGTCCTTCTTTTTCCAGCAAGACAGGAAATTCTCTCAATAGACAGCTGTTAAAATTAATTATTAGAAGTAGGCAAACAGAAAACAAAAGGAAGATAATTGCAAACTTAGTTAACAAGAAATATCCATATCACAGTTACAAATAGAAACCTCCAACAAACTTGTTCAGCCACCAATGAAAAAGTAGAAGTAGAGAATGACTTCAACAAATCAGTAAAGAGTCATGTGGACATGCTCAGGGCTTAATTCAGGATTGGCCCCCTCCAAACAGGTGATAAGGAGCTCTGATGGCACAGTGGTTAATACATTTGGCTACTAACCAAAAGAGCTGTTGTTTGAACCCACTCAAAACTCTAGAGGAGAAAGAGGAGGAGTTCTGCTTCTGTAAATATTTACAGCCTTAGAAACTCTGGGGGGAGAGTTCTATTGTGTCCTATAAAATCACTATGAGTCAGAACCAACTCGATGGCAATAGGTTTGCATTCTTTGGTTTGTCCAGGTGCTGATAATAAACCTGTTGCCATCAAGTTGATCCAACCCATAGTAACACTATAGGACAAAGAAGAATTATTGCATAAGCCTTAATTTTTGCAGAAGCAGACTGCCACATCTTTATTTCCCCTGATAGCAACTGGTGGTTAGTGAAATGGTATATAAAATCAAAAAGGGGCATCAGACTTAAAGTAAAATGGCTGAACTAAAGGCCATTTTATGCCTTTAGTTTAGTGTTAGCATAAGCTTTCACACAGATTCAAACCCTGTTACTTAGGAACCAACCCTATCATTAGAGAAATGCCTTCCTTTGTGGTCAGGATAAGAAGGTGATTACTATGCATCATGAAGTCAGTAACTAACACTTCACTAGGACTCTGTTTCAGATCTCCCTGGGAGTTCTTATGCTCTTGGCAGGGTAATTTTCAACAACTTGTTCTTGCAAATAACCATCATGCCATTGTTTTATGACCTACCATAACACCCGATTTGCAACTGCATACTTTGTAATTATGTCCTTTAGTCAATCAATATATTACAGTTGTATTAATATAATCAATAATGCTAATAATTTTGCACTTTGTTTTCTCCTACCTTTAACTGACCTCAGTTGTTATAAACCTATCAGAAAACTGTATTTTCTAGTTCCTTATACCCATTATAGCAATGAATGACTTATCCCTTCCCTTGGATTGATGAGTTTCAGTTTTTGAGGTTTTCATGATTCCTCATTCAAATAATATTCTGGCTTCAATAAATCTCTTTGATTTTCCTTTATTGGAGGTAGAATTTTTCCTCTAAAATAGTTCTAACTACCAACTTTTCAGTTAGTAGCCAAATGCTTAACCCTTTAGTCATCACAGATCCTAATGATAACAAAGAAGCGATATAAAGCCATTTAATAGACTGTAGATGATACAAAACTTCTTATAAATTTTACCCTTAATTTCATGAGATATGATAAATTTAAGATTATAAACCTGTTTATTCAGTGAGTAGTTACTATAATATTACTATGTGTTCCATCATATTTTATTATTATTTACTGTTTAAAAATCTATACATGAGTAGTAAGTATTGTTTTCAAAATGAATTTTTTTTAAATGTATTTTTGTTGGAATCTTAGTTTAAAAAGGTCAAACTACAGATTTGAATAAAGATTAATATCTACATTTTGTATACTGTAAATTTGTAGATTAAAAGTCCTTTGTTTTATAATTTATTTTTATTTTATTTAAATGCTACAGAATTTAGGTACTAATCTTTATTTTAACCTGTAATTTGTCTACTCTTTAACTTCAGGAAATCAAGAATTCTTTCATGGATTTAAAAATAAAGAAAATACATAAAATAAAGAAAATATAATGCTTGCTGAACTTTTATTTTAAAAAGCATGGAAAACCCTATTTATTGATAAAAGAGTAATAAACCCAAATGCCGAACTTTATTTGACTATGAACCCAACATTTGCCTGTGAAAGCTAAAGTACATATGTTACATGTAACAAGAATATGTTTCTTTTTTCCAGATGATTCACATTTTACTTGGAAATTTTCTTACAGTCTTATCAAACTGGTAGAAATAGAAAGTAAAAGCAATGGTGACTCTTTGGGGCATCATCCATTGGGATGATGCCCTAAAGAGAAAGCACTAATTTATCATTCCATTGTCAAGCACCCATTCTCTGGAGGAAGGATTCTCAAAGCTTTCAGAAATTTTGACACAACTGAAGAATGTGTATTCAATATAAACTACTTAATTGAATTACAGTTGTTTTCTTCTTGCATTCAGTACTACACACATACACACAAAATACTATTACTTCTACTGCTGCTAATATTAAAGGTAGTTGAAAATAATTTAGATGGCACTTGCAGAGTATATTATATTTATTTATTTTACAGGGTTTTCATTTTAACCAATGAAAATATTTGCAAGATAAATACGTTTTAGAAATCATGCTTTCAGACTTACATGCCACCTTTCTATTGTGAAATTTTTTGTTAAGGATGGAGAATAAATAAATAAACCAAGCATGGTCATGTCATGTTATATTTTTTCCAAAGTTTTATAATTCATTATAGCATGATAACCATCAAAATATTTAATTCTAAAACTTCTGTAGAAATAATAGGCCCACCAATAACATAAAATGCATATCATGGTTTAGCAAAATAACATAGAACTTTGCTAAACATACTTTTTTATGCTAAAATTGTATCACCTAGAATAAGAAAATACATAAAGATAAGAGATGAATAGTTACCAGGTGTAAGAGGAAGGGAGAAAGGAGAAATCTTGGTTTACAAAGCATTGACTTCTTTTTATGGTAATGGAAAATTTGATAATGGATATTGATGATTGAACAACATGATTGATATAGTGTCACTGAATTATGAAACTTGAAAAATAATAAATTGGCAAATATTTCACAGTGGAATCTTTTTCAATTTGGCCTTTTGTTCCCGATGCCCAAGTCCACCCGGTAACCAACTTACTCAAGATTGTATGGGGGGCTGCACCCAGTCTGACCTTTATACAGATTGGCTAAGGAGTCCTATTCACTAGCTGAGCTTTACCTGGATTGTTTAGAGACCACACTTTATAATTGAGAGGATTATGGAAACACTAGAGCCAAAGAATAGAGAAGTCCCAGTTGAAATGAAAGCTAACTAAGAGCTGCTCTGAGGAAGACTTGTTTGAGCAAAAATTTTATCAGAAGCTGCGCTGGTTGACAAAGGCATATTTTCCTCTTGGACTTCCCCAGACATTTCCTATATACCTTTCCCTGAGTTTTACCCTGAGCTCCTGGCATTTTCCCTCAGTTGCACACCAAATTGCATCTTGTTACTTCTGGATTGTTACTCTAATAAACCAGATATCCTTGGTTATAATCTGTGAGTTCTTTGTGATCTTTGCAACAGATTATGGGAACTCAGTAGAGAAAAAGAAAGTTAAATAATGAGGAAGTGGGGAGCAAGAAGTATATTTGACCTCTGCCTCATAGGAAGTAGTCTTATGCTGATCCCAGTTCATGTCATTGTCTGTACAGTTGTGTTAACAATATTTTTACAAAAAATAAAAATATATTTCATTATTAAATTGGAGAACAGTAATAAAAAATAGTATAAGAATTAAAATTAAATTCATCTAAGAAAGAAAAATATTTACAGTGGTTTAATTAAAATCAAAGTTTATTATTCTCTTGTGTATATGGATTCTAGCATGACAGTGTAATACAGTTTAGAAAATGCTCAAGATTATTGTTCCTTAATTATTCCAATACCTGGATCCCACTTCATGATTTAAAATATGCTGGAATTCTGA
>NW_006921920.1:2904578-2911226 GCF_000298275.1 Orycteropus afer afer | reverse complement strand
ATATATATATCACCTGCTCTAATTTCCAGACTGGGCAGTGTTTCATTTAGTAGTACTTGGATGGGGTTGCTGTGAGTCAGAGCCAACTCATGGGACTTAACAACAACTCTAATTCACTTAAAGGAGATTTTTACACAATATACCTCATTGACCAACAATTGTTAAATGCCATACTGAATTAACAGCAAGGGAGGTAGAGTATGGTTTTATTCCAAGTGGACTTGTTTCACATTTCACATTAGCAGCTCTATTAGGAGGAAAAGAATTCAGAGACAATAGCAGCCATTTCTAAACCACTACAATATTTTTTGTAATGATTCATGTTCCCATTTGTGGTAGTTCAGGTTCTGGGTTGACTTGGCTGGGCCTGGTTTTAAGTGACTGGGCAGCTAGATGCAGTTATTCTCCAAGATGAGATGGGTAATCAACTCCATGGTGGAATTTTCTGTGAGCAATTGCCTTAGGGGTGCGGTCTGCTTCCAGTATATAGGGAGAAGTTTGGAGAAAGGTCTCTGGGTTTTTCAGTATGCTTGGATCCTTCAATTAGCGGAGTCTTTGTTCAACAATCTGCAAGTTGTTTGCTGATCTTGGGATTGTTTCTGGACTTGGAATTGCTTAATAACCTTGAGACTGTGCCATTTTTCTTGTTGATCTTGGGTTTGTCAGCTACAGCAGACAGCAGCTGCCTGAGTTAAGAGAAGCCTCCAGCTTCAGTGGGCTGGGTACAAGAGGCAGAACTGAAGCCCAAGATTGAGGGGCCTTCAACTAGTCCATAGAGCTGACACTTTGAACTCAAACTTCTAGCCATAATCTCTCAGAGGATAAATCCCTGTTTGTTCAAACCACCCGCTTGTGGTATTCCAGTTAGAGAGGCATGATAGGACCAAAATAATCACTGATCCCCAGGGAGCTGTGGGGGGAAGGTGGGAGAATGTACTTCCTGGGTCTCTGTTCACTGGCTTATGCTTGATGCATCTTTTAATATAGCTGTTTGTCAAAGTTATGCATCAACCTGTGGTATTTCTGTTGTCAGAACTAGAGAATCAAAACACCATCCATAGATAGGCATGTACAAATGCATATACACATGTATCAGATTAGGCTCTGTGCAGAAAGTATGAATGACTTACCTTGTCCTAAACTATTTTGAGAGCTAGTCTTTAAAAAAAGAAGAGGTACAACTCTTCAAATAAATGAGTAAAGTAAAACAAACAAACAAAAAAAACCTCACTGCCGTCCTGTTAGATCTGACTCATAGTGACCCCTCCTTGAGTTTCCTAGTTGGTATCACTACAGACTTCTCAGATTGAGAAGTCAGCCACAGGGACCCAGGTGAGGAGAGGGAACCCAGGCCACGCCCCACAAGCAGCGAGGCGGGAAGGCAGGGAGAGGACAGAAAAGGCAAGGGGACAAGAACAGATTGAGGAGTCAGCTACAGGGATACAGGTAAGGGTTGTTGGAGGGGTCCAGCAGCTAAGGGAGACAAACTTGTCTGTCAGTTTGTCCTACTGTGGTGACATGTTGCTGAAAGTCTTGAGGCTGTGCCACTGGTGTTTCAAACCCAGTGGGGTGCACATGGTGCACAGGTATCAGCCTGGCTTTCAGACTGAGACAGACTAGGAAGAAGGAGGAGGCCATCCACTTCTCAAAGAATTGGCCAGGGAAAACCTTATGAATAGCAGAGAAACACTGTCTGATACATTACTGTGCAACTTTATGAATAGTCCAGAAACATTGTACAATATAGAGGAGGAAGGTAAGTCACTTAGCTTAGAAAACTCTCAAAGTAGGACTGGCCAAGAGCTGCACAATCAGTAAAACCAGCCTTACTCATATGGATAAGGTAAAACTTTCAAGACCTCCACTTGCAGATGTGGCACCACTCAAATTGAGGAGAAACAGTGGCAAACATGCATTAATAATCAAAACATGGAATATACAAAGTATGAAACTAGGAAAATTGGAAGTTGTCAAAAATGAAATGGAACACACAAAGATTGATATCCTAGGGATTAGTGAGCTGAAATGGACTGGTTTTGGCCATTTTGAATCAGACAACCATATGATCTACTACGCCAGGAACAACAGTTTAAAGAGGAATGGTGTGGCACATTCATCATCACAAAGGATGTTTCAAGATCTGTCCTGAATTACAATGCTGTCAGAGATAGGAAAATATCCATATGCCTACAAGGAAGACCCATTAATATGACTATTACTCAAATTTATGCACCAACCACCAAAGCCAAAGATGAGGAACTTGAAGATTTTTACCAACTCTTGCAGTCTGAAATTGACCAAACATGAAATCAGGATGTGTGAATTATCCCTGGTGACTAGAATGCAAATGTTGGAAACAAAGAAGAATCACCAGTAGTGGGAAAATTTGGCCTTGGTGACAGAAATAATGCTGGAATGTGTATGGTAAAATTTTGCAAGACCAATGACTTGTTCATTGCAAACACCTTTTTCATCAACACAAATGGTGGCTGTACAAGTGGACTTCACCAGATGGAACACACAGGAATCAGATTGACTACATCTGTGGCAAGAGGTGATGGAGAAGCTCAATATCTTTGGTCAAAACCAGGCCAGGAGCTGATTTTGGAACAGACCATCAACTGCTCATATGCAAGTTCAACATGAAGTTAAAGACAATTAAAACAAGTCCACGAGAGCCAAAATATGAGCTAGAATATATCTCTCCTGAATTTAGAGGCCATCTAAAGAATAGATTTGATGCATTGAACACCAATGACCAAAAACCAAAAGAATTGTGGGATGTCATCAAGAGCATCATCCATGAAGAAAGCAAGAGGTCACTAAAAAGAAAACAAAAGAAGAGAAGACCAAAACGGATGACAAAAGAGTTGCTGAAACTTTCCCTTTAGCAGAGAGTAGCTAAAGCAAATGGAAGAAAGATAAGATAAAAGAATTGAACCAAAGATTTCAAAGAGCAGCTCAAGAAGACAAAGCCAATTATTATAATGAAATGTGCAAAGACATGGAGTTAGAAAACCAAAAGGGAAGAACACTCTCGGCATTTCTCAAGCTGAAAGAATTGAGGAAAAAATTTAAGCCTCAAGTTGCAATATTGAAAGATTCTAAGGGCAAAACATTGCATGATGCAGGGAACATCAAAAGAAGATGGAAGGAATACACAGAGTCACTGTACCAAAAAGAACTGGTCGATCTTCATCCATCTCAGGAGGTGGCATATGATCTAGAACCAATGGTACTGAAGGAGGAAGTCAAAGCTGCAATGAAGGAATTGGTGAAGAACAAGGCTCCTGGAATTGATGGAATATCCATTGAGATATTTCAACAAATGGATGCTGCCCTGGAGACACTCACTCAGTTATGCCAAGAGATTTGTAAGACAGCTACCTGGCCAACTGACTGGAAAACTTCCATATTTGTACCCATTCCAAAGAAAGGTGATCCCACATAATGTGGAAATTATCTAACAATATCATTAATATCGCACACAAGCAAGGTCTTACTGAAAATAATTCAAAAACGGTTGCAGCAGTATATTGATAGAGAACTTCCAGAGGTGCAAGCTGGATTCAGAAGAGGATGTGGAACGAGGGATATCATAGCTGCTGTCAGATGGACCAAGGCAAAGAATACCAAAAAGATATTTACTTATGCTTTATTGACTATGCAAAGGCATTGATTGTGTGGATCATGACAAATTGTGGATAACATTGAGAAGAGTGGAAATTCCCAAATATGGTACATGAGGAACCTGTACCTTTAGCAGGATGTTGTTGTTTGAATGGAACAAGGGGACACTGCTTGGTTTAAAATCAGGAAGGGAGTGCATCAGGGTTGTATCCTTTCCCCATATTTATTCAATCTATATGCTAAGCAAATAATCTAAGAAGCTGGACTATATGAAGAAAAACGTGGCATCAGGATAGGAGGAAAAATCATTAACAACCTGAGATATCCTGAAGATACAACTTTGCTTGCTGAAAGTGAGGATGACTTGAGGCACTTACTGATGAAGACTGAGGAAGAAGTCTGCAGTATGGATTATATCTCAATATAAAGAAGACAAAATCTTCACAACTGGACCAATAAGCAGCATCACGATAAATGGAGAAAAGTTTGAGGTTGTCAAAGAATTCACGTTGCTTGTATCTACGATTGACGCCAATGGAAGCAGCAGTCAGGACATTAGACGATGTGTAGCACTGGGCAGATTGGCTGTGAAGGAACTCTTTCAAGTGCTGAGGAGCAAGCATGCCTCCTTGAGGACTAAGGTGCGGCTGACACAGGCCATGATATTTCCAATTGTCTTGTATGCTTGTGAGAGCTGGACAATGAATAAAGAAGACCGAAGAAGAGTTGATGCTTTTGAGTTGTGGTGCTGGAAAAGAATGCTGAAGGTACCATGGACTGCCAAAGAACTAACAGATCTGTCCTGCAGGAAGTGTGGCTGAGATGCTCCTTGGAAGTGAAGATGGTCAGACTTCATCTCACCTACTTTGGTCATGTCAGAGGGGACCATTCCCTGGAAAAGGATGTCATGCTTGGTAATGTGGAGGGTCAACGAAAGAGGGGAAGGCCTTCGATGAGATGGATTGACATGGTGGCTGCGACAATAGGCTCAAGTATAGCAAGGATCATAGAGCTGGCACGGGATCAGGGGATGTTTCGTTCTGCTGTGCATGGGGTCGTTGAGTTGAAAATGACGCGACAGCACCTAACAACAACAACAACATCACTATGGAAGTAAATTACCTAATCCACCTTCCAAAGAGTGGCTAGTGGATTTCAACTGCCAGCCTTCTGGTTAGCAGTCAAATGCCTGAGGCACTATGCCATAATAAGATTAACATACTCAGCTATTACTAGGCTCTATCACCAGGTAGGAGCCCTGGTGGTGTAGTGCCTAAAACATTTGACTGCTAACCAGAAGGCTGGTGGTTCAAACCCACCAGACACTCCTCACAAGGAAGACTGGGCGATCTACTTCCATAATGATACTGCCTCGGAAACCCACAGAGCGATGCTGTGAGTCAAATCCCACTGACAGGAGTGTTTGTTGTTGTTGTTGCTGTTTGTTTGTTTTATCATCCGGGTATATAATAGTAGATATTTTCAATTAGATACTATTACTCCCAATTCTTTCTTCACTCACATTAATTTTCCCACTTTATTCATATTTGTATTATTAAAAAAAAAAAAAAAAAAAACTTTTTACGCTTTTTAGTTGACATTTAAATAATGTACCCATCATTTGAAGCCCATGTTAATATGTTGTACTTGTTAGTTGCTGTCTAGTCTTCTCCAACTGCACAAAAGAATATGCCACCTATGCTGGTGCCACCTTCATAATTGTTGTTGGGCTTGAGTCCATTATTGTAGCCACTGTGCATTTTGAGTGTCTTTGAACCTAGGGAGCCAAGCTAACAGCACTATATCAGACAATATTCTGTTGTTCTCCATATGGTTTTCTTTGGCTAGTTTTTTAGATGTACATCTTCTGATGTTTTTCCCTGGTTTGCCTTACTCTAGAAATTCCAGTGAAGCTTGTCCTCCATGGCTGACCATGTTGATATTTGAAATGCCCATTGCATAGCATTCACCATCACAGCTAAAATCACTGGTGTGAACAAACTGACAGGCAAGTGGTGGAACATTCTTAGAATCTTATCTATTAAATATTACCTAGTGCTACTTTGACAAGAATATACCACAAATGGGATGCTTGACTAAATGGGAGTTTATTCTCTAAATTTTGGAGGCTTTAAGTCTGAGTTCAAAGTACCTGGCTATAGGGGTTGGGTAAAAGCCCCTCAACCTTGGGCTTCAGCTCTGCCTCCTGCTCCTGGCCCACTGGAGCAAAGGCTTTCCTTCACTCAGACAGCTTTTGGCTGCTGAGTCTGACAAGCTAAAGGTTGACAAGTAAAAAGGCACAGTCTAAATGTTACCAAACCATACAGCAGGCCATTAATTAAAGTCCACTGAAAGTCCCAAGATTGGCACAGCATTGCAGGCTGATGAACTACACGGCTACATGCAGGGTTCAAGTGTTCCATAAGCTAGAAACCCTTCCCAAAGCTATTTCTTATATATAAGAAGCAGACCACATACCCAAATCAGCTACTCAGCTGTACTAATAGATTCTGCTATGGAGTCAATTTCCAATCTCACCATGGGGAATAACTACATCCAGCTGCCCGGCCATTCAACCAGGCCCACCAACTTCACACACACAATTTCTGAAATGTGCCTCCTTTCCTCACTCCTTCCACTTTTATAAGGAGCTCTTCAATAACTACAACTTTTTTTTCCTTTGCCCCTGTTCTCCCTGTCTGATAAATATGGATTTTATTCCAAAATAAGTGTGAGACTTTGCAATGAGGAGGCATTCATTTACTAGGTAGAGAATTGATAAGCCCAACCAATTCCAGCACCATCTGATCTTAGCATGCCCCTTGACCTTACCACCACAACAAGGTTATTTGGCATAGCTTAATTTTAATGAAACCAGACAGGTTACTAATCATCCTCTATTCACATTCTAAGAAGCTAGAAGCTGTTTTTAAAAATATTATTGTAACGTGAAAATTTTAGATTCAGTAGCCTGAATAATAATGAATTATAGATATTAAAATTATCAACTATTTTTAA
>NW_006921920.1:2899496-2904408 GCF_000298275.1 Orycteropus afer afer | reverse complement strand
TTTATTAGATATTCCAAAAATACTTAAAAGTGTAGAGACGAATCTTACCAACATCTGTGTTTTCATCAGCTGGATATAATAAGTGGCAACATTTTGCTATACTTGCTTCTAATTTTTAAGGAAAAGTATAATTATAAATATGGTTGAAATCACATCTGGACCCCTCTCCATTTCCATTCCCATGTATAACAATTCTCCTAATGTTGGATTGCATCCTTTCAATTAACTCTCTCTGCATATACATATATATATATATACATAAATATCCATAAATCGTACTTATGATATAAAAATTTAAATGACACATTACATAAGATTTTTCACTCTGAGAAATGTTGCTGTTCATAAATGTAGATTTGTTTTATATATTAAAACTCTTACATAGTATTGCATTGCATGAAACACTGTAATCAATGCATCTATTTTCCTGTTGAGAGATATTTGGACTGTTTTCTTCCTTCTTTGTTGCTATTGTTGAGTACTAATTTTTCAGAAATTTATCTCTTTTATTCTCATATCTCTTTTTAAAACATACAAAATAATGCCTCTAAAGTATATGTACAAGTAAGTATCTTGAGGTGTGTATGCTCTCTAGCTTCAAATTTGCCTATCTGTGATAAGTTTAAGGACAGGTTTTAATTCTATATATAAAGACTTTCCCAGATGTTCTGATCCCTTGTTAAGGCACCAGGTGAATGAGTGTCAGAATTTTTCTAGTCAATGTTCTGACTTCACAGTTTCCTTCTGATCAGTAATGGAAATGATTAGATCAGGTAGAATGACTTACAACAGTTGTGTTTTCATTATTTATATTGAATTTATTAGCATCATTGGAAATATTAATAAGCAATATAACTTTTTAGTGTCTAAGGCATTTGACTACTAGCCAGAAGGCTGGCAGTTCAAACCTACCAGCCACTCTTTGGAAGGAAGGTCGGGCAATCTGCTTCCATAGTGATACTGCCTCAGAAATCCAAGGAGGGGTCACTATGAGTCAGATCCGACTCCATGGCAGGGAGGATTTTTTTTTTTTTTTTAATAACTTAGTGGAGTATTTAGGAGCTCTGGTAGCATGATGGCAAATAACAACAACAACAACAGTCAAGTGTTTAACCATATTTATTTCATGTTATGTACATTTTTCTTAAAATGTTAGTCTATTTTCAAATATATTTTAGGAGAAAAAATGGAACAAGACAGTTTTTCTACCACTGGGTTCTAGAATTCCTACTTTTACTGTAATTTATGTTTACAAATATGGTCTGGCAATTTCTGAGATGTGCCTCCTTTCCTTACTCCTTCCACTTTTATCTGGAGCTCTTCTATAACTACAATTTCTTTCATTTGCCCCTGTTCTTCCTGTCTGATAAATATGGATTTTATTCCAAAACAAGTGTGAGACTTTGCAATGAGGAAGCATTAGTTTATCAGGTAGGGAATTTATAAGACCAGCCAATTCCACCACCACCTGATCTTAGCATGCCCCTTGACCCTACCTCCTTCAGTTCATCTAGAAATTGAAGAAGGTGACACTCCCTGCAGCATCTGCTGTTTTCTCAGACTTGTGCACTTTGTTACCCAGTGAATGTCTATTGACAGATTGTGTGAATCTCTGCTTCTTAGGTGGTCAAGTTTTTCTACCTCTTCTCAGCTTATTCTGTAATAGAGGATAACACAGGGCTGTAGTAGTAGACTGGGATTTGTCTTTGCACACATAATGTTTAGGTTATGGGGAAAAACTTGTCAATGTGTTGCTGTAGGATGTTGTCTGTTAGTTTTCATGTACATATTCTTGTCAGTCTGCTTTATTGGAGAATTTGAGAAAATTAAAAAAAAAAAAAAAAGTTACCTTTGCCATGATATTTGTCTATCCCATACTTTCAAAATTTTATTATTTTTATTGAAATATAGTTTGAATATAGTAATCCTCACAACTCCTAAGTGTATGATACAATGGCCTTTAACATATATATGCACCCACAAAACCATTCCCAGATAAAGAATAGAGCATTTCCCACACAATTTTTAAGTGTTGATCTTTGCACTAGCCTTTTAATTCAAATACAAAATAATAATATGGGCACATCTGGTAAGGTGGACAATCTAGATGAGATATCACAACTATCTTTCTGTCTTAGTCAGGGTTCTCTAGAGACATAGACCTATAATGCCTACAAAACCAAACCAAACCAAACTCACTGCTGTTGAGTCAGATCCTACTTAGCGACCCCTCCTTGGGTTTCTGAGGCAGCATCCCTACAGAAGTAGATTGCCCAATCTTCCTTTTGAGGAGTGGGTTTGAACAACCAGCATTCTGGTTAGCAGTCAGATACCTTAGGCAGCATGCCATCAGAAGATCCTAAATTACAACATACCGGAGTTACCACTCTCTGTGTATGTTATGTGCAGTTATGCTTCTCTGTGTATTTAGGACATTGCATCTTTCTGAGAAACAGTTATAGGAAAGTGTATGCAGGGGATATTGAAAAAAAAAAAGCCTGAGTTATGTGTACATATTGCAAGCAGTTTTTTAGGATAATATGATGGAAGTGATTGGTGGAAAAATATGATGAAGAAGGGAATTTGATAGATCAGGATGTAATGGGTTTTGAAGAGGAAAGAAATGCTGAAGAAGAAAGAAAAAATGAAAAAGAGAAAGGAGAGAGGTTTTCAAAAGATTTTACAGTGAGAGATGTAGCTGGATTTTATTCTAAATCAGGGGCATCAGTTTCTTGAAAATGTGGACCAAGACACTGATTTGTTTTGCTAAATTTGATGGGTAGATTAGGGAAGCTGTTAGATGTTACCACAAAATATGTGAAGAAAAACAAAAGCAGACCATACAGACACCTTCCACTAGTATTTTGACTAGAAATGCCATTCCCATTACCAGGTATAATCCAGAAGATCCAGAACCATCTACAAGTGGACAAAATACTAATGTTGCCCAACTTTTCTTCATCATTCAAGTAAATGTTTATGATTTATATATTCATAATATATATGTATGTGTGTGTGTGTGCGTGTGTGAGCCTTGGTGACATAGTGTCTAAGATATTTGACTACTAACCAGAAGGCTTATGGTTCAAATCCACTAGCCACTCCTCTGAAGGAAGATTGGGCAATCTACTTCTGTAGAGATACCGCCTTGGAAACCCAAGGAGGAGTTGGATTCGACTCAATGGCAGTGAGTTTGGTTTTTGGAAAATATGTATTTATGTATTAAATATATATCTTCAACTTTACATGTAATGTTTCCAATTTCAAAAGACAAGTGGATATCAGATTTTGTAAGGATGCTGATGTTGTTATTGTTAGGTGCTGTCGAGTCATCTCTGACTCATAGCAACCTTATGTACAGCAAAATGAACTACCACCCTGTTCTGTGTCAGACTCATGATCCTTGTCATAACTGAGCTCATCATTGCAGCCACTGTGTCAATCCATCCTGTTGAGGGCCTTCTCCTTTTTTGTTGACCCTTCACTATACCAAGCATGATATACATTCTCTCTTCTGACATGACCAAAGTAGGTGAGACGAAGTCTGGCTATTCTTGTTTCCAAGGAGCATACTGGTTGCACTTCTTCTAGGACAGATTTGTTAGTTCTTTTAGCAGTCCATGATAATTTCAATAGTCTTTGGCAACACCACAACTCAAAAGCATCAACTCTTCTTTGGTCTTCCTTATTCATTGTCCATCTTTCACATGCATATGAGATGATTGAAAATACCATGGCTTGAGTTAGGCGCACTTTAGTCTCCAAGGAGATATCTCTGCTCTTCAACACTTGAAAGAGTTCTTTTGCAGCTTATTTGCCCAATGCAATACATCTCCTGATGTCTTGACTGCTGCTTCCATTTAATATAGAACCAAGTAATATGAAATCTTTGACAACTTCTATCTTTTCTCCTTTTATTGTGATGCTGCTTATTGGTCCAGTTGTGAGGATTTTTGTTTTCTTTATAATGAGGTGTAATCCATACTGCAGACTGTAGTTTTCCATCTTCATCAGTAAGTGCTTGAGGTCATCTTCATATTCAGTAAGCAAAGTTGTGTCATCTGCATATTGCAGGTAGTTATTGAGTCTTCCTCCTGTCCTGATTCCACATTCTTCTTCATATAGTCCACCTTCTTGGATTATTTGCTCAGGATACAAACTGAATATTGTGAAAGGATACAACCCTAGCACATTCCCTTCTTCCTTTTAAACCACAAAATATCCCCTTTTTCTGTTTAAATGACAGCCTCCTGGTCTGTATACAGGTTCCTCAAGAGCACAAGTAAGTGTTCTGGAATTCTTCTCGATGTTGTCCATAATTTGTTATGATCTACACAATCAAAGGATTTTGCATAGTCAATAAAACAAAAGTAAAAATTTCTCTGGCATTCTTTGCCTTGATCCAAGATCCATCTGACATCAATAATGATATCCCTCATTACACACACTTTTGTTAATCCAGCTTACATTTCTGGAAGTTTTCTGTCAATGTACTTCAACAACTGTTTTTGAATTATCTTTAGTAAGATTTTAGTTGCATGTGATATTAATGATATTGTTCGATAATTTCTACATTATGTGGGATCACCTGTCTTGGGAACAAGTATGGTTCTCTTCCAGTCAGTTGGCCAGGGAGCTGTGTTCCAAATCACTTGGCATAGCTGAGTAAGTGCCTCCAGCAGGGCATCCGTTTGTTGAATGATCTCAATGGATATTACATAAATTCCTGGACCCTTGTTCTTTTTTTTTTTTAATTGTAATTTGGGTGAAGATTTACAGAGCAAATTCACTTTCCATACAGCAGTTTACATATACTTTGTCTCATGTCATTGACCACAGTTTATCACGATGCAACAGATCCCCTTCCACTTCATCCCCACAGTTACCTCTTCCCAGTGTCCATCCCTCCATA
>NW_006921920.1:2871137-2899396 GCF_000298275.1 Orycteropus afer afer | reverse complement strand
CCTTCTTTCTCCCATGATTGTTCTCTCCAAGGAGTGTATCTACTTGAGGTAAATGTTTAACTCATATGCCTGTATTTTGTTTGGCTGGAAACCACAGGTGTGGATTCAATTCCAGACCTGAAGGGCAGCTAGGGGCCATAATCTCAGTGGTTCCACCAGGCTCTATTGGACCAACAAACCTGCCTGGACCCTTGTTTTTCACCACTTCTTTTACGTGCCACTTCAACTCTTCCTTCAATACCATGTGTTCTTGATCACATGCCGCCTCCTGAAATGGATGAACGTTGACTAATTCTTTGGTACAGTGACTCCGTATTTCTTCCATTTATTTTGATGTTTTCTGCATCATTAAATATATTACCCATAGAATCTTTCAATATTGCAATGTGAGGCTTATTTATTTATTTATTTTTTTCCAGCTAGAGAAATGTCAAGTATGTTCTTCCATTTTGGTTTTCTAACTTCAGGTCTTTGCATATTTCATTATAATAATTGATTTTGTCTTCTTGAGCTACTCTTGAAACTTCTGCTCAGTTCTTTTATCTTGTCATTTCTTCCATTTGTTTCACCTAATCTCCATTCAAGGGCAAGTTTCAGAGTCTCTTCTCACATCCATTTTTGTCTTTTTTTCCTTTCCTGTCATTGCAATTATTTTTTGCTTTCTTCATGGAAGATGTTCTTGATATCATCCCACAATTCCTCTGGTTCTTGGTCATTGGTGTTCAATGAATCAAATATATTCTTTAGACAGTCACTAAATTCAGAAGTTATATTATCAAGCTCAAATTTTGGCTCTCATGGACTTGGTTTAATTGTCTTCAGCTTCAACTTGAACTTGCATATAAGCAGTTGACTGTCTGTTCCACAATCAGTCCTGGGCCTTGTTTTGGCTGAAGATACTGAGCTTCTCTATTGCCTCTTGTCACATACATAATCATTCTGATTCCTGTTTATTCCATCTGGTGAAGTCCATGTGTATAGCTGCTGTTTGTGTTGTTGATAAAAGGTATTTGCAGTGAATAAGCCATTGGTCTTGCAGAATTCTCTCATGCAATATCCAGTGTTATTAGTATCCCAAAGCCATATAGTCCAACCACTGGTAATTCTTCCTTGTTTTCAACTTTTGTATTCCAATCACATATCTTGATTGTATATTCAGTCATTTTCAGACTGTAGAAGTTGGTAAAAATTTTTAATTTCTTCATCTTTGCTTTGGTGTTTGGTGCATAGACTTGAATGATAGTAGTATTAACTGGTCTTCCTTGTAGGTATGTGGATACTGTCTTATCACTGACAGCATTGTACTTCAGGATAGATCTTGAAACATTCTTTGTGATGATGAATCCCACATCTTTCCTTTTCAATTTGTCATTCTCGGCATAGTAGATCATATGATTGATTCAAATGTTCAAAATCACTACTTTTCAGCTCACTAATGTCTAGGATATTGATCTTTACAAATTCCATTTTTGACTACTTACAATTTTCCTAGATTCACACTTTGTATATTCCATGTTCTGATTATTAATGGATATTTGTCCTGTTTCTTCTCATCTTGAGTTGTGCCACATCAGCAAATGGGGTCCCAAAAGTTTACTCCATCCACATCATTAAGTTCAGCTCTAATCTGAAGAGGCATCTCTTCCTCAAATATATTTTTAGCTCCTTCCAATCTGAGGGACTAATCTTCTAGCTTTGTATCAGTCATTGTTTCAGGGCTATTCACAAAGTTTTGCAGTAACATATCAGACAGCATTTCACTGTTATTCTTAAGGTTTTCACTGGCCAAATCTTTGAGAGGTGGATGGCTTCTTCCTTCTTCCGAGTCTGTCTGAGTCTGGAAGCTCCACTGAAACCTTTCCACCCTGCGTAAACATGCTGGCATTTGAAACACTAGTGGGATAGCCTCCAGTCTTACAGCAACACGCAAGCTGTCAAATGTGTCAAAATGACAGACAAGTTTGTCTCCCTTAGTTGTTCTGAACCATTCTGCTCACTTTCTGGTTTTCCTCAGCCTCCAAATCCACCACCAGCTCACTTCTTACCTGGTCTCTCTCAGCTACTCTAAACCCACTATGCCTGTTTGTTTCCTTCCTGGTCTCCCTCAGCTGCTAAAAGTTGCGAGGCCAGCTCGCTTCCTTCTTGGTCTCCCTCAAATCAAAAATGCTGATGATAAAAGAAAATAATAATGAAAACATAAAAAAAAATAAGCTATTCAATTTATGTCAGAACTAACTTACAATGGACTCATCAAAATGGAGCCTCATTATAAGCTGAAGACTATTTGTGTATACACACAAACACACACACACATATACACACACACTCAAATTAGAATTAGATAGGGACTATTGCAGTACATATTTACAATGGAGTGATTAATGTCATTTTAGGTTGAGTAGTCATGATCAGCATCATTTTATATCCAATATTTGCACTTACATTCTATAAAAACATCCCATTTTAATTTGAATGAAGGCTGAATTTCAGATCATTGGGCTGCCTCTCTGCTTCAGGTACCCTGGATCACTGCAGTTATTTGAAAGAATCAATCATATCCTCACCTTGCAGCCTTGCATTGATTGTTCCTTCTACCTTCCCTAGATATTGTCATGGATTACGTCATCACTTCCTTCAGATGTGTTTGCAGCTGTTTCTTCTCATCTTGACTTGTGCCACATCAGCAAATGGGAGTCCCAAACTTTATCACTAAACAAACAAGCAAAAGCATACAAAAAACATATTTAATATCCTCATTTACAGTTAGTAATATTCCATCTCCACCTAAACGTTTTATTTTATTTACCCTATTTATTTATTCTCTGACTAATTATCATTTTATGATATATATTATTATTATTATTATTATTATTTTATTTATTTTTTTTTTTACTACAGTTTTTTAAACTGGAATATAAGCTCCAGGAGGATGGATCTTTTTCTTTTGAGTCCCAAATACCAGAAAAGTGCTTAGGATATAGAAACCATCCATTCTACTATTATCTATTTAATTTCTGAGCAAATAAGCATTTGGATAAAGAGCATTCTAGGCCAAGAGAATCCTAAGGTCAAAGATTGTAAGGTAGAAATAAGCTTCTATGATGGCAGTTCCAGAATAATTCTATTGATTCTGAATTGTAGTGGTAAAGGGAAGAGTGGTGGAACATGTGCTAGTGACTAGATCATTTATGTATCTCCTACTCTTTTGGGATTTCACATTTGCACATTATTAGAAAAAAATATTTCAGGGTGAAAATCAATGATCTACAAAGTTTTTGTCTTTCTATTTTAGATGATTATCATTATTATACCTAGAACATTAAGTGTAACATTGCTTCCAGTATTTTTCTCATATTTTGTTGCTGTTTTGATTTTCCTCTACAAAGTATGAAAGTTAAAATTCATGTGAAGATTCCAGGAACAATAAAACTAAGGATCAAGGAGTAATTTGTGAGTTAATTTAAACTTTTATTATTATTATTATTATTAAATATAACAAGAAAATTTAAACACCTTGTTTGACCCATACGGTTAAGAAAGTGTCTCGTAGAATCAGTATCTAGAATGAAATAATCAGTATCATTACCATGAAGTTTATTAAATAGTAAAATAATACTTAGAGTATGTATTTTATTTTATTTAGGAGCTCTGGTAGCATAGTGCCTAAGGCACTTGACTGCTAACCAGAAGGCTGGTGGTTAAACCCACCAGCCACTCCTTGGAAGGAAGGTTGGGCAATCTACTTTCTTAGTGATACTACCTCTGAAACCCAAGGAAGAGTCACTATGAGTGGGGTCTGACTTGATGGCAAACAACAACATGCCAATAAATTTGAAATTTGGATGAAATGTAAAATCCTAACAAATATAACTAAACATGTATACAAGAATAAATTGAAAATTCAAATAGTCCAACATATATTAAAAAGATTGAATTCATCATTAAATCTTTCCAAAAACAACAAAATTCATGTTCAGATGACTTCAAAGTAAATTATTGAAATATTCAATTTGAAATACAGAATCATGTATTAATTTCTCCAAACAGTGGAAAATAATGACACACTTTAGAATGTCTTAGATATCACCCACTAACCTTGATACAAAAGCTTGAAAAAAATGTTAGAAGTTAAAGAAAATATTAATCAATATGTTACAAGAAGATCTATACAAAAATCTGAAGAAAAAAAACTTTAAAAGGAACCCATCTATATATGTGTGTGTTATTTTTCAGTAATTCAATGCAAATTTATGAGGAACTCACCTTGATCTGGCACAAGCATCATAGAGACAGTGGTAAGCAGACTGAACATGGCCTGGCCTTGCAGAGATAACCTTCTTGTGGAAGATATGTGAATTGTTTGGGACTTATTCCAATAATGCTATATTAGACTCTCATTTGAAGGGAACAATCATAGAATTATCCCAATAGATGGAGGGTACATTTGACAAAATTCAACACCTATTCATCCCATAAACATCTTTATCAAATAAATGATATCTATGAAAATCTTTAGCAAATATCATACTTAAAAATTAACCTAAAATATTCTCCTGATATCAGAGTGAGATAAGAATTTGATGTATCAACACTTTTATTTCACATTAAATTATAAGACTTAGATAAAACAATAAGGTATGGAGAAAATTATACAATATAAGCACTAGAAATCAAGGAATATTTGTGGATAACATATCTTTTTATGTGATTAATGGAAAAGAAACTTGAGATAAACACTTAAAAAGGTGTATCAAGACAGACCATCAGATACAAAATTATTATACAAAATTGAATATATTTTTATCAGCAGCAAACAATTGTAAATAATATTAAATGAAATAATTTCAGAGTATGAAAATCAAAGAACTATGAATAAGGATTGTTGTAATCAAAATTAATGTATGTATATATTATAATTATCAAAACTATATTATATATGAGAAGCCCTGGTAGTGTAGTGCCTAAGGTACTTGACTGCTAACCAGAAGGCTGGCAGTTAAAACCCACAAGCCACTCCTTGGAAGGAAGGTTGGGCAATCTACTTCCATAGTAATACCGCCTCGGAAACCCAAGGAGGAGTCACCATGATTCAGGGCCGATTCAATGGCACATAACAACAACAAACATATTATATATATATATATATATGTAATAACCAGAAAGTTGGTGGGTGGCTCAAACTCATCAGCTGCTTAACAGAAGGAAGACAGAGAAATCTACTTCTGTAAAGATTTTGTTGTTGTTCATGCTGCAGACTTGTCTCCCACTCATAGAGACCTATGCATAGCAGAAGGAAACAACTCCCCATCCCATGCCAGTTCCACATTCCCTGCCGTACTTGACCCCATTGCCACAGCCATTGTGTCAATCCATCTCCTTGAGGGCCATCCTCTTCTTCGTGGACACTCCACCTTATCAAGCATGACATCCTTCTCCAGGGAATGGTTCTTTCAGAGAACATGACCAATGTAGGTGAGATGAAGTCTGGTCATTCTTGCTTCCAAGGAAAATTCAGGATGTACTTCCTCCAGGGCAGATTGGTAAGTTCTTTTAGCAGTCCATGATGGTTTCAGCATTCTTCATCAGAACCACATCTCATCAGCATCAATTTTTCTTTAGTCTTCTTTATTTGTTGTCCAGGTAACAGATGCATATGAGGTGATTGAAAATGTCATGGCTTGTGTCAAGCACACCTTATTCCTCAAGGAGATATCTTTTATTTTCAGCACTTGCAGCCAATTTTCCCAGTGCTACACATCATCTGATGTCCTGACTGCTGCTTTCATTGCCATCAATTGTAGAACCAAGCAATGTGAGGTCTTTGACTTTAATCTTTTCTCCATTTATCATGATTCTGCTTATAGGTCCAGGTGTGAGAATTTTTGTTTTCTTTATATTGAGATGTAATCCATACTGCAGATTGTATTTTTCAATTTTCCTCAGTAAGAGCTTCAAGTCATCCTCACTTTCATCAAGCACAGTTGTGTCGTCAGCATATCACAGGTTGTTAATGCACCTTCCTCTAATCCTGATGTGACGTTCTTCTTCATATAGTCCACCTTCTTGGATTATTTGCTCAGTATATAGTTTGAAAGACTATGGTGAAAGGGTACAACCTTCTTGATTTTAAACCATGCAGTTCCCCCTTGTTCTGTTCAAAAGACAGCCTTCTGGTTTATGTATAGGTTCCTCATGAGTACAGTTAAGTGTTCTAGAATTCCCATTCTTCTCAATGTTATCCACAATTTTTTATGATGCACACAATCAAATGCATTGTCATAGTCAATGAAATACAAGTAAACATTTTTCTGGTATTCTTTGCTTTGAGCAACAATCCACCTGACATCAGCAATGATATCCCTTGTTCCATATCCTCTTCTGAATCCAGTCTGCACCTCTGAAAGTTCTCTGTCAATACACTGCTGCAAACGTTTTTTAATTATCTTCAGTAAAATTTTATTTGTGTGCAATATTAATGATGCTATTAAATAATTTCCACATTCTGTGGGATCACCTTTCTTTGGAATGGATACAAATATGGATCCCTTCCAGTCAGTTGGCCAGGGAACTCTTTTACAAATCTCTTGCCATAACTGAGTGAATGCCTCCAGTGGGGCATCAGTTTGTTGAAACATCTCAATGGGTATTCCAACAATTCCTGGAGCCTCATTCTTCACCAATTCCTTCTTCTTTCAGTATCTTTGGTTCTTGATCATATGCCACCTCCTGAAATGGAGGAAGATCTACCAGTTCTTTTTGATACAGTGACTCTCTGTATTCCCTCTATCTTCTTTTGATGCTTCCTGCATCATTCAATACTTTGCCCATAGAATTTTTCAGTATTACAATGTGAGGCTTATTATTATTTTTTTTTTTCCTCAGTTCTTTCAGCTTGAGAAAGGCCAAATGTGTTCTTCCATTTTGGTTTTCTTACTCCAGGTGTTTGCATATTTCATTATAGTAATTGACTTTGTCTGCTCAAGCTGCTCTTTGAAATCTTATGTTCAGCTCTTTGATCTTGTCATTTCTTCCATTTGCTTTAACTACTCTCTGTTGAAGGGCAAGTTTCATACTCTCTTCTGATATCCATTTTGGTCTTTTCTTCTTTTCTTGTATTTTTAATGGTCTCTTGCTTTCTTCATTGATGATGTCCTTGATGTCATCCCACAATTCTTTTGGTTTTCAGTCACTAGTGTTCAGTGCATCAAATCTATTCTTTAGATATTTTCTAAATTCAGGAGGGATATATTCAAGATCATATTTTGGCTCTCATGGACTTGTTTTAATCATCTTCAACTTCAACTTGAATATGCATATGAGCAGTTGATGTTCTGTTCCACAGTCAGCTCAAGGCCTTGTTTTGGCTGAAGATATTGAGCTTTTTCATTGCCTCTTGCCACAGAGATAGTCAATTTGATTCCTGTGTAATCTACCTGGTGAAGTCTATATGTATAGCCACAATTTGTGTTGTTTAAAAAATGTATTTGTAATGAATAAGTCATTGGTCTTGCAAAATTCTATCATGTGATCTACAGAGTTATTGCTGTCACCAAGGGCAAATTTTCCAACTACCAGTGATTATTCTGTTTCCAACTTTTACGTTCCAGTGACCAGTGATAATTAACACATATTGATTGCATGTTTGGTCAATTTCAGACTGCAGAAATTGATAAAAATCTTCAATATCCTCATCTTTGGCTTTGGTGGTTGGTTCCTAAATTTCAATAATAATCGTATTAACTCGTCTTCCTTGTAGACATATGAATATTATCCTATCACTAACAGCATTGTACTTCAGGACAGATCTTGCAACATCCTTTGTGAGGATGAATGCCATGCCATTTTTCTTCAAATTTTCATTCCCAGCACAGTAGATCATGTGGTTGTCTGACTCAAAATGGCCCAAACCTGTCCATTTCAGCTCACTACTATTTAGGATATAAATTTTTATGTGTTCCATTTCATTTTTGACAACTTCCAATTTTCCTAGTTTCATATTTCATAAATTCCATTGTACTATTATCAATTGATGTTTGTATCTGTTTTTCTTCAGTATGAGTCTTGATATATCAGCAAATGGGGGTTTTGAAAGCTTTACTTTATCCATATCAGAATGGTTAGTCATACTCTGGTGATGCAGCTCTTTCCTAGTCATACTTTGAAAGTTTTCTGACCTCAGGGGCTCATCTTCCTGCTCTGTATCAGATATTGTAGCCAGGCTATTCATAAAGTTGCACAGTAATGTATCAGACAATATTTCTTTGCTATCCATAAGGTTTTGTCTAGCCAATTATTTGAGAAGTGGATGGCCTCTTCCTTCTTCCTAGTCTGTCTCAGTCTGTGACCTGCATTGATACCTGTGCACCATGTGAAATCATGCTGTCAGTTCATGTGACATGTCCCACTTGATGGTGGGACAGGCTCAAGCCTCACAGCAACACACAAGTCACAATTATATGACAAACTGACAGACAAGTTTGTCTTGCTTAGCTGTTTGAATCTTCTCCGCCCTCCTCTTACCTGGATCCCTGGGGCTGCTCTACTCTATCACCCTCCTGCCTTCTCTTTCCCCCACTTTCTTGGCTGGTGGGGTTGGGGCCTGAGTGTCTTCCCCTACCTGGATCCCTGGCTGCTGCTCTCCTGTGTCATCCCCTTGGATTCTCTTTCCCCCACTTTTCTGGCTGGTGGGACTGGGGCTTGGGTCCCTCCCTTCCCTTATCTGGATGCTTGGATGCTGATCTGCTCTGTTGTACCCTCTGGTTTCTCTTTTCTCTGCTTTCCTGGCTGGTGGGCCAGGGTCCTAGGTCCCTCCCTGACCTTACCTGGATGTACTAATTAAGGCAAACAAGAGACTTCTGAAACATTAAAATACGATCTGAGAAATGAGAAATAGTTAAGGGTTTTGAAAAGCTTTGAGATATTTCTGGAGATCTGGAAGCATGCATTAAAGGGCAAGGTTGTATGTGTACATAAGAATGACTTGATATGACCCAATCTCTAAATTATGGCAAATGCTGAAGGTTTGTGAAAGCAGACAGGGAAGGTTAAGCAGAATTTTAGACTTTCTAAGAGCTGTCAGTGTTCCACTGAATAAACAGGACAACCTGGCAAAAGACAGAATATTTATTCATTCAAGGAACATAAAGTAATAACTGAACAATCATTAGCAATCATGAGATGACCAATAAGCTAACTGTCAGATACTTCAGTGGCCCATCATTCAGGAATAAAGACTTAAAAGGAATAATCAAGGAATTAACAGTATCTTAGAGATCTTCATTCAATCTTTATGCTGAGAAAATAGTCCAAGAAGCTGGACTACATGAAGAGGAATGTGGAATCAAGATTGGAGGAAGACTCATTAACAAACTGCCATATGCAGATGATACAACTGTGCTTGCTGAAAATGAAGATGACTTGAAGCACTTACTGATAAAGATTAAAGATTACAGTCTGCAGTGTGGATTATACCTCACTGTAAAGGAACAAAAATCCTCACAATAGAACATAAATGGAGAAAAGACTGAAGTTGTCAAAGATTTCATATTACTTGGTTCTACAATCAACACCAGTGGAAGCAGCAGTCAAGATATCAGATAATGTATTGCACTGGGCAGATCAGCTGCAAAAGACCTCTTTAAAATGGTGAAGAGCAAAGATGTCTCTTTGAAGATTAATATGTGCCTAACCCAAGCCATGACATTTTCAATAGCTTCATATGCATGTGAGAGCTGGACAAGGAATAAGGAAGACCAGAGAACAGTTGATGCTTTTGAGTTGTGGTGTTGCAAAGACTACTGAAAGTGTCATGGACTGTCAGAAGTACTACCACATATGTTCAGGAGGAAGTGCAATGAGAATTCTCCTTGGAAGCAAGAATGGCCAAACTTTGATCAGTTTAGGTCATGTTGTCAAGAGACCAATCCCTGCAGAAGGATATCATGCTGGATAAAGTAGAGGGTCAACAAAAAAGGGGAAGCCCCTCAACGAGATGAATTGACACAGTGGCTGCAATGATGTGCTCAGGTATAGCAATGATTGTGAGGCTGGCACAGGGTCAGGCAGTGTTTCATTCTGTTGCATATAGGGTTGCTATGAGTCAGAGGTGACTTGATGGCACCTAACAACAATAGCAACAACAGAGATATTTGAGAAATCATTGTGTATATCAGTATACAAATAGAGGGAGTCCCTAGAGGAAAATGGAGAGAAGGTACAGAGTGTATATTTGAAGAAAAATGGCTGAAAATTTCCAAATTTTATGATACTTATCTACATATAATAAAGCTAATTTAATTCCAAATAGTATAAACTAAAGAAGATCTATATCTAGAACTTTATCATAGTTAAAATGAAAAGGCCAAGACAAAGGAAGAGTCTTGAAAATAGTAAACCATGGAGGTCAGCAGGAAGTAAGATAATGTAATGAAAGTTCTGAAAGAGCAGGACTGTTAACCAAGAATTCTATGTCCATCAAAACTACATATCCTTCAAAATGAAAGTGAAATTAAGATATTTACAGATAAATAGTTCTGGTAAGATGGTGGAATAGGCAGAAAGACTGCACAGACCCTTTTGAACAAAGAAAAGGGCAAGCAATTAACACAGATACAGAAGATAATCCTGGACCTGGGAGCTTTGAAGGGAAGAATATAAAGTAGACTAAACTCCAACTAGCAGAAGAATGTTCATGAAAACACCAAAAAAGGAGATTAATGGAGCTGCGATCTGTCAGGGATCCTGATGGCACAGACAGCTTGGATATTGTGTAGTTGTGTTAAGACCTAAGAATTTACCTAAAAATCAGCCCTGCTAACCAGGGACTACACAGAGGACTTCTCTGGTGGCTGGTAAATAAAAGGAGAAGCAGCAAAGAAGAAGGTGGGCTGAGCAGTGGACTTTTGCCTGTCCAGAGGGCACAGCCATTTTGAATGTTTACAAGTGGTTTGACCATTTTGGATATTTAAAGCTACAGAATTCTTCCAGATTCCAAGGACTTAAGAACAGGCTCCACTTGCCAGTAACCACAAGGACATTGTAGATGCCAACAACTGGAAAGGTGTGAGATTCCCCTTGTTACTCATATTCCACAACCCCTTGGTGAATGGAGGTGTGGCCACCCTTCACTCGCACCCACCTTCTAGGCTGGCAGGAATTCCATCCCAGTCTGTGTTGGAGGGAGCCTGGGTGCCCTGCCGTGCCCTGTCCTGAGTTTTTTTCTTTTTTTAACTTTATTTGTATTTGTCTGTTTTTAAACTACTATAATTATTTTTACTATTGTCCTTTTTTTGGGAGCTCTGGTAGCATAGTGGCTAAGACGCTTGCTAACCAGACGGCTGGCGGTTCAAACCCACCAGCCACTCCTCGGAAGGAAGGTTGGGCAATCCTACTTCCGTAGTGATACTGCCTCTGAAACCCAAGGAGGGGTCACTATGAGTCGGGTTTGACTCGACGGCACATAACAACAACAACAACAACAACATTGTCCTTTTTATTATTGTTCTTTATTCTTACCTTCCCAGGTTCTAGTTTTTAAGCTTTTTCACTTTTCCCTAGCCTGGTTACATTTTTTTTTTCTTTCTCATGGTTAGCCTTATTCCTTGTTTTCCTTTTTCATTTCTCCCATTTTTTTCATCATTATTCTCATTCTCTATCTTTTTTCTCTTATTGCCCTATTCCAAGATATTATAGTATCATGCCCCCCACACTCCTTTTTTTTTTTTTTTTGGGGGGGGGAGTTACTGTTCCTGTGTAAATAAATGGTGTGTTTTTTGTCCACTTGCTTTTACTTTTTTGATGGTTATAAAATTTTTATTTTTGTCTGAGTGGGAGACAGCAACAGTCCTCATACAACAAAACAACCCTCACAACTCTTGCAGTTTCACTTACTGAGTGAGAGCCACCACTTCCTTCTCCACCAACAGGACAATGATAAACAACCAACAAGAAGAGCATGCCTCACTCTAACTCTAGCTGCGCTTCACAAACAGTTAACAAAGATATAAATACAACAGCTTCATGATGTCTCAGAGACAACAGACCATCACAGTCCACAGAAAGAATCAAGACAGAGAGGTATAACCAAAGGACCAGGTTACAGATCCAGAACACATCCTTGAGGAAGAAACAGCATTGGAACTCCCTGATAAGGAACTCAAATGAATTATATTTAGATATTTTCAAAGGATCGAGATACATATCAAGAAAAACACAGAAAAAACACTTCAAGAATTTCAGAAGACTATACAAGAACAAAAGGACAAAATAAATGAAAAAGTTAGAAATGATACAAAATCTACAAATAGAAATCCAGAACATTAATACTAAATTATCAGAAATAGATAATACATTGAAAGAGCAAAGGAGTAGAATTGATGCAATGGAAGACAGAATTAATATGATTGAAGACAAATACATGAATACTTCTTTGGAAAGGGATCAATCAGAAAAAAGATAAAAACAAAATGGAGAAAGCCTAAGGTTCATGTGGGATACCATCAAAAGGAATAACCTATATGGCATTGGAATTCCTGAACAGGAAGAGAAAAATAAAACCACTGAGAAAATTGTCCAAGATTCGTTGGAAGAAAATTTCCCTTATATGAAATATGAGAATATATCCATTCAGGAAGTTCAATGAACCCCAAAGAGGATAGACCCCAAAAGAAAATCACCAAAACATATTATCATCAAACTCATCAAAACCAAACACAAAGAAAGAATCCTGAAAACAACACAGGAAAAACAAAAATTTATTTACAAAGGACAACCAGTAAGAATAAGTTCTGATTTCTCAGCAGAAACTGTGCAAGAGAGAAGGTAGTGGGATGACATATATAAAATCCCGAAAGAGAAAAATTTTCCACCAAGAATTATACACCCTGCAAAATTGTCCCTCAAATATGATAATGAAATTAGGATATTTCCAGATAAGCAGAAATTAAGGGAATTTGTTACAACCAAGCCAACCTTACAAGAAATACTAAAGGGAGTCCTTTGAACAGAGAACCAAAAATAGCAAACAACCAACCATTGATACACAAGATGACATAACCCAAAAACCATAGCAATGGACATATGCAAAGTAACATAAGCTTACAAGATTGTAAACAGGAACCAGTGGCACCAAATGGCAAATGAGGAAAACTATAAACCAAAAAGTGTGTAGTTACAGAACGTCTAAATGGTGAGGAAGTCAAGAGAGTTGCAAGACAGAAAGGCCTGTTCTATCCTCTGGGACAAAATTAGAAATCATAGGTAAATTTCAAAGAAAAATAATAAACATTCACATCAGAATAAAAAAAGAGGACAAAGATAAATATTCAGCAAATACTAAAACACCAGCAACAAAGTAAATGATAACACAATTCATAAACATAATGACCTCAGTACAGAAAATTATGTGGAACAAAGAAACCAAGGACACCATGAAAAAACACATAACAAAATGACAGCAATCAATTCATAGTTGTTGATAATTACACTGACTGTTAATGGATTAAATGCACCAGTCAACAGACAGAGAGTTGCTGTTTGGATAAGAAAACAAAACCCATATATATGCTTGCTAAAAGAGACACACTTTAAAGCCAAAAATATGCTAAAAACCAAAAGTTGGAAAGATATATATCAAGCAAATGGCACATAAAAGAGCAGGAGTGACAATATTAATTTCTGATCAAATTAATTTAAAGACAAAAACCACCATATGAGACAAGGAAGGACATTATATAATGATTAAAGGAAAAATTGAACAAGAAGATAAAACAATAATAAATATCTATGGACCCAATGAAAAAGAACCAAGTTATATAAATCAGACTTTAAAAAAAGTTGAAAAGGCAAATAGGTGACTCCACAGTCATAGTAGGAGACTTTAATATACCACTTTCAATGAAAAATAGAACTGGAAAGAAACTCAACAAAGATGCAAAAGAGGTAAACAATGCAATCCACCAACTTGACCTTATAGACGTCTACAGAACACTATACCCAACAACAGCACAATGTACATTATTTTCCAGTGCACATGGAATATTTTCCATGATAGACTATATGTTAGGCCAAAAAGCAAGCCTTAATAAATTTAAAAACATTGATATAGTGCAAAGCATCTTCTCACATCATGATGCTATCAAATTAGAAATCAATAATAGAAAGATAAATGAAAAAAGAGGAAACACATGGAAACTAAACAACACTCTCCTTAAGAATGACTGGGTAAAAGAAGAAACAAAAAATGAAATTCAAAAACACTTTGAATCAAACGAGAGTGAAAACACAACATACCAAAATCTTTGGGACACAGTAAAAGCAGTGATCAAAGGCCAATTTATAGCAATAAAAAGAAGAAAGAGCCAAAATCAACACTTTAAATCAATATCTCCAACAATTAGAAAAAGCAGAGCAAGAAAGCCTGCAGTCACCAGAAGAAAGAAAATAATCAAGTTTTGAGCAGAAATTAATGAAACAGAAAATAGAAAGACAATAGAAAAAATCAACAAGACCAGAAGTTGGTTTTCTGAAAAGTTTAATAGAATTGACAAACCACTGGCAAATTTAACAAAGAAAAGTTAGAGAGAGAATACAAATAACATGAATAAGAAACAAAATGAGTGACATAACAACAGAACCAAATGAAATTTAAAGGACAATATCAGGATACTATGAAAAACTTTACTCCAGCAAATTTGAAAATCTGGAAGAAATGGACAGATTTCTAGAAACACATTAGTTACCTAAACTAACACAGACTAATGTGGAAGAGTTGAACAGACCCAGAAAAAAAGAGGAAATTGAACAAGTCATAAAAATATTACCAACAAAAAAGTCCTGGCCCAGATGGTTTCATGGAGATTTCTACCAAAAATTCAGATAAGACCTGATACCACTCCTATTCAAACTATTCCATATCCTAGAAATGAATGGAATCTTCCCAAGTTCATTTTATGAAGCAAGCATAACTTTGATACCAAAACCAAGCAAAGACATCACTCAAAGGGAAAATTACAGACCGATATCCCTCATGAATATAAATGCAAAAATCTTCAACAAAATCCTAGGCAATAGACTTCAATAACATATCAAGAAAATCATTCATTATGACCAAGTGGGGTTCATATCAGGTATACAAGGATGGTTCAACATTAGAAAAACAATCAACATCATCCACCACATAAATAAAACAAAGAAAAAGAACCACATTATCATGTCAATTGATGCAGAAAAGGCATTCGATAAAATCCAACACCATTCCTGATCAAAACCCTCAGCAAAATAGAATAGAAGGGACATTCCTCAACATAATAATGGACATCTATGCAAAAGCAACAGCCAACATTATTCCAATTGAAAGAGACAGAAACCATTCCCCTTGTGAACAGGCACCAGACAAAAATGCCCTGTATCACCACTTCTATTCAATATTATATTGGAAGTACTAGTGGGGGCAATAAGGCAATAAAGGGAAATCAAAGGCATCTAAATTTGTAAGGAAGAAGTCAAACTATTTGCTGACTATATGATCCTGTAACCTACAAAACCCAAGAGATGCAGTCAAAAACTTAGTGGAACTAATTGAGAGATTTAACATTATGGAAGGATACAAGATCAACATCCAAAAATCAGTTAAATTTTTCTACATCAGCAAAGAGATTGCTGAAAAATAAATAAGGAATTCAATATGATTTAAAATAGCTACCAAAAAAAATAAAATACTTGGGAATAAATGTTACCAGGGAAACAAAACACCTTTACAAAGAAAACTATAAAAAAACTACTTCAAGAGACTATAAAAGATCTATATAAATGACAGAACATACCATGCTCATGGATAGGAAGATTGAATATTGTGAAAATGTCTGTTCTATCCAAAGCAATCTATACATTCAATGAAATCCTAATCCAGATCCCATCAACATTTATTTATTTATGTATTTATTTATTTACATTCAATGTTTTTACTACATTAACAGAACAATGCAACCACCAACACCATTAGGTGTTTTTTTTTTTTTTTTTTTCCTTTTTCTTTATTTATTGTGATTGGGATGAAAGTTTACACCATGAATTCACCCTCCATACAACAGTTCACATACACGTTGTCTCATGACATTGACTACAATTTACCCTAATGCAACAGCTCCCCTCCCTCTCCCTCCTGACAGTTACCTCTTCCCTGTGTCCATCCCACCATGCACTCCTGCCCCCTGAACTATCTCCCTGTTCATAAACAACCTTACTTTCTCCAATAATTGTTCTCTCCAAGGAGTGTATCTACCTCAGGTTCATGTTCAACTCATATGCTTGTCTTTTGTTTGGCTGGAAGTAACAGGTATGGGTTCAATTCCAGACCTGAAGTGCAGCTTGGGACCATAGTCTCAGTGCTTCCACCAGGCTCCATCAGACCAGCAACCACCCCCCTTTTTTTTTCCAAATGATATTGAGGTTTTTTTCCACATTGTTCTCCCTCTTTATACAGGATCTCCTCCATAGATCCCCCTCTGAGTGGTTGGCAGTGGTAGCCGGGCACCATCTTGTTCTTCTGATCTCATAGTCATATAGGCTGAGGATTGCATGGTGTACCAGTCACGAGGACTAATTGTTTCCATGAATCTTTTGTTTTCTTCATTCTTCTTTGCTCTGGACGAGGAGAGACCCATCATCGCATCTAGATGGCAGCTTGCAAGCTTTTAAGATCCCAGTTACTACTCACCAAACTAGGAAGTGGAACAATGTTTTTGTGTAGTATGTTATGCCAATTGAGCTTGGTGGTCCCTGTGAATATGTTCCCAAGACCACAGGTTCCACTACTCGGTCACTCTGGGTAGTTGACTGTGACTAAGAAGTGACCACAAACTTGTCCCTTGTGAGCTCCATTACACACCTGGGAATTCTTACCGAACATACAAACACACTTGTAGAACCACTGTCTGCCAACCCTATACATGGTCTTGGGTACACTCCCTGCTGCATAGACGTACCTAATAGTTGAACCTGCCCACCTATCTATCCACCCATATACCTGTATTTGCCTTCACTGACAACACAGTACTGTATGTGCAAAAGGGTTCATCTTTTTTGTCTGTACCTCCCATGTACCTCTCTATGTCTTCCTCTTCCTCCATGTCACCATGTTGATCACTCACATTTGGTACATTGCCATTTTCTTCACCCAAATCAATACTTATCTCTACCTATCTAACAGTGTTACCTCCCCTCCCCTCGCACCCCTGGTAACCAACAAAGAAAATGACCTTCCATATATAAACCCTTCCTTGACTTTTATAATAATGGACTTATACAATACCTGTCCTTCCATGATTGACTTATTTCACTCCGCATAATGTCCTCCAAGTTCATCCACGTTAGCAGTGTTGTGCAGATTCTACATAATTTTTTAGAGTTGTATAGTATTCCATTGTGTGTATGTACCATAGTTTGGTTAACCATTCCTCAGTTGATGGACACCTAGGTTGTTTTCATCTTTGGCATTTGTAAACAGTGTTGTGATGAACATGGGTGTGCATGTATCTGTTCTTGTCATGGCTCTCAATTCTTTAGGATATATACCTAGTAATGGAATGGCTGGATCAAATGATATTTGTATTTCCAACTTTTTAGGGAATCACCATAGTGCTTTCCACAGTGATTGTACCATTTTACAGTCCCAACAGCAATGTAGGAGAGTCACAACCTTCCCACATCCTTGCCAGGATTTGTTATTTTCTGTCTTGTTGAATTTTGCTGCTAGTGCTGGGGTAAGATGGTATCTCATTGTTGTTTTGATTTGCATTTCTCTAATGGCTAATGGGGCAATCTACTTCCATAGTGATACTGCCTCGGAAACCCAAGGAGGGGTAGCTATGACTTGGGTCCAACTCAACAGCACATAACAACAACAACAACAAATGGCTAATGATCATGAGCATGTATAAAAGACCTAATCCAATCAGGGGACTGAAGAAACTAGTTCTACCTATATATCAAAACAAATACAGGTGAAATCAAGGTGTATATATAATGGAGAAATAGATTTTAGAACTGAATTTTTAAAAACATAACTGACAAGATTAAAAAATATTGATTTTGTATATAATTTCCTAAGTAATATGCTGTATAGGATTCAATATTTCAACTTAATATCTCCTTACATCTTATGTAATGGAAGAACATTTATATTCACATTTGGGATATTTCTACATTGTTAGACACTTGTTTTTGGAGTAGCTTTGTGTCACCATTTTATCACATTGCAGATGCTCTGATAAGCTATTTTTGACTACATCATTGATTATCATTTGGGAAAATATTTAGACAGTGGTTTAAATTAGACTTGGGAATAGATTGATTTGGAATTGATTTAAATAGTGGAATGTTTTAATCTATTTTAAAATTACAAAGGAGCAATATTTGTTATACTCCCAAAAGAAAAGTCCCCAGGTGGAACAAATGGTTAGTGCTCTACTGCTTACATAAAAATTTGCAGTGCAAATCTACCCAATAGTATTGTGTAACATAAGGCTGTTGATGTGCTTCTGTTAAGATTATAGCTAAGGAAAACATATGGGACAGTTTTACTCTGTAACACATGGGTCACCATGAGTTGGAATTGATAACAACCAAAAAGAACAGAAAAGAAGTAGATAGGTATAAGGAGGCCAGCTGAGGAATTTGGAAGCAGAACTGTTTTGAAAGACAGTTGATTACCTTTCCTGAGGGTCTAAATCATTAGTGAAATTTGTGAATATGACTTTCTAAGATTTCTATGGCATCTATAATAAAGTACTACAAATTAGGTGGATTTAAGGAACAGAAATTTATTATCTAATAGGTCTGGAGGCCAGAAGTGCAAATCAGTATATCAGCTGAGTGGATGCTCTTGGAGGGCTCAGAGAAAGACCATTCCATGACTGTCTCCTAGCTTCTAGTGACTTCTAGCAATTCTTGGAATTCCTTTGCTGCTTTCCTCAGTGTTGTCTTTCTCTCTTGTGTGACTGTGTTTCCATATCTGTTCTCTTTTATAGAACAATATTCAGAAGATATTAGTGTTTGGACCTACCCTATCCTACCCATACCTACTCTTAAGTATGACTTCCTTAAGTTACCTGATAACATCTCCAAAGAAAATCTCTATTTCCTCAAACAAGGTCTCATTCAACAGTGGAGGGTTAAGGCTTCAAAATTATCTTTTTTGCGGAACACAATTCAGACCATGATAATTATTTTATGGTTAAACAAATGAGTTAAGAAATAAATGTGGGAACCATTGCTGAGGAAACTCCTTCTTCATGCCTAATATTTACTTTCATGTGAGAAGGTGAAGTTACTTACCTGATATGAGTTTCACATATAAAAATGGATATTCTTAGCTTTGATGATGCTGCCACTCCATTCTTTCTTCTTTTGGGTGAGATACCTGAAAGAAACACATCCTGTTCTCCTTTTCCATGCTCTAAGTTTCACAGGAACAGGCTCTTGTTTGGTGAGATAATTAAAATCCAGGGCAATGCCTCACCCCAGACAAGTTAGACAATAGCACTCTCCACCATGTTGGAAATGTTCTATATCAATGTCCTCCAAAGTGGTGGCTACCAGCCACTTTTGCCTACTAAGCACCTGGAATTTAGCTAAGTAGGACAAAAAAAATCTGTATTTTAAATTTATTCCAATTTTTTTTAATACATTATAGCATTTAAAAAAATTTTATTGTGATTTGGCTGAAAGCTTACAGAGCAAATTTGCTTTCCATATATCAGCTCACATACACTTTGTCTCATGACATTGATAACAATTTCACACAATGCAACAGCTCCCCTCCCACTTCTTCCCCATAGTTATCTTTTCACTGTGTCCTACCCTCCCATGCACTCCTGCCTCTGAGCTGTCTCCCTGTGCATACATAGCCCTTCTATTCGCCCATGATTGATCTCTCCAAGGAAAGTATCTATCTAATGTAAAATCTCATATGCCTGTCTTTTGTTTGGCTGGAAGCCACAGGAGTGGGTTCAATTCCATTCCTGAAGGGCAACTATGGGCAATAGTCTCAGTTGTTCCATCAGGCTCAATCAGACCAGCAAACCTGGTACCATTTTTTTTCTTTTATGATTTTAAGTTTTGTTCAATATTGTTCTCCCACTCTATCCAGGATCTCCTTATAGAGATCCCACTCCAAGTGTTTGATGGTGGTAGTGGGGCACCATTTATTTCTTCTTGTCTCATAGTCCTATAGGCTGAGGATTGCATGGTGTACCAGTCTCTTGAACTAATTGTTTCCATGTGTCTTTGGTTTTCTTCATTCTTCTTTACTCTGGGTGAGGTGAGACCCATCACTGCATCTAGATGGCTGTTTGCAAGCTTTTAAGAACCAAGTCACTACTCTACAAAGTAGGATGTGGAGCAACGTTTTTGTGTAGTATGTTATACCAATTGAGCTTGATATCCCTTGTAACCATGTTCCTGAGCCCACAGGTCCAACTACTTCCTCCCTTTGGGTAGCTGGCTGTGACAAAGAAGTAACTACAAATTTGTCCCTTGTCAGCTCTACTATATACCTGGTAATTCTTATAGAACATACAGTACACTTGTAGAAACATTGTCTGCCAACCCTATGCATGGTCTTGGGCACACTCCCCCTTGCACAGACATACATAATAGTTCAGCATGTCCACCTATCTATCCAATGATATGTCCATATTTTCCTTCATTGACAATGCAGTATTGTATGTGCAAAAGGGTTCCTCTTTGTTTTCTATACCTCCCATGCACCTCTCTATGTCTTCGTCTTCCTCAGTGCCACCATGTGGATCCCTCACATTTGTTACATTGCCCTTCTCTGAACCCAAATCAATACTTTTCTCTACCTATGTAACAGTGTTTCCTCCCCTGCCCTCCCATCTCTGGTAACCAACAAAGAAAATTTCCTTCCATATATAAATCTTTCTTTTGCTTTTTATAATAGTGGATGAATACAATATTTGTCCTTCTGTGATTGCCTTGTTTCATCCAACATAATGTCCTCTAAGTTCATCCATGTTATGTGGTGTTTTGCCAATTCTATGCTATTCTTTAGGATTGCAAAATCTTCCATTGCATATACGTACCATAGTTTGGTCATGCATTCTTTTTTTTTTTTTTTCTTTCTTTTAGGATTTGGGTGAAGATTTACAGAGTAAATTCACTTTTCATACAGCAGTTCACATATACTTTGTCTCATGTCATTTGGTCATGCATTCTTCTGTTGATGGACACATAGCTTTCATGTATGATGTGAGGAACAGATCTTGTTTCATTTTTCTGCAACTGGATATCCAGTTTTGCCAGCACCATTTGTTAAACAGCCAATCTCTTCTCCATTTCATGAATTTAAGCCCTTTGTCAAAGATCAGCTGAACATAGGTTGATGTATCTATTTCTGGGTTCTCAATTGTATTCCATTGGTGTATGTGTCTGTCACTATACCAATACCAGGCAGTTTTGACTACTGTGACTGTTTAGTAAGTTTTAAGATCCTAGGGTGTGAGATCTCCTACTTTGTTCTTCTTCAATAGTGCTTTACTAATCCGAGGTCTCTTTCCCTTCCCTATAAAGTTCATGACTAGTTTTTCCATATCCTTAAGAATGTTGCTCGAATCAGGATTGGGATTGCATTGAATGAATAGATCACTCTGTTTAGAATTGATATTTTCACAATGTTCAATCTCCCTATTCACGTGCATGGTATGTTCTTCCATTTTTGTAGCTCTCTCATGGTTTCTTGAAGCAGTCTTTTATAGTTTTGTTTGCACAGGTCTTTTGTGTCCCTGGTCAGACTTATTCCCAAGTATTTTATTTTTTGGTAGCTATTGTAAATGGTATTGACTTCTTTATTTCCTTTTCAACAATCTCTTTGCTGGTGTAGAGAAATCCCAGTGATATTTGAATGTTGATCTTGTATCCTTCCATGATGCTAAATCTCTTAATTATTTCCAGTAGATTTTTGAGTGCATCTCTTGGGTTTTCTAGGTATAGGAGGATATCATCAGCAAATAGGGGTAGCTTGACTTCTTTCTTATCAATTAGGATACCTTTGATTTCCCTTTTTTTCCTTATTGCCCTGACTAGGACTTCTAATACAATGTTGAATAGAAGTGGTGAATGGGGGCATGCTTGTCTGGTTCCTGTTGGCAAGGGGAATGGTTTCAGTCTCTCTCCATTGAGAATAATGTTGGCTGTTGGTTTTGCATAGATGCCCATTATTATGTTGAGGAATGTCCTTTCTATCCCTATTGTGGTGAGAGTTTTGATGAGGAATGGGTGTTGGATCTTATCAAATGTCTTTTTTGCATCAATTGATATGATCATGTGGTTCTTTTCTTTTGTTTTATTTATGTGGTGGATGATGTTGATTGTTTTTCTAATGTTGAACCATCCTTCCATAGATGATCCAACCCCACTTCATCATAATTATTTATTTGATAGGTTGTTGGAGTCTATTCGGCTAAGATTTTGTTGAAGTTTTCTGCATCTATATTCTTGAGGGATATTGGTCTGTAGTTTTCCTTTTAAGTGATGTCTTTGCCTGGTTTTGGTATCAAGGTTAGGCTTGCTCTATAAAATAAATTTTGGAAGATTCCATCTTTTTCTATGTTTTAGAATAATTTGAGTAAGATTTGTGTCATTTCTTCTCTGAATGTTTGGTAGAATTCTGCAGTGAAACCATCTGGGCAAGGACGTTTTTTGTTGGTAATTTTTTTACAACCTGTTTAATTTCTCCTTTTGTTATGGGTCTGTCCAACTTTTCCACCTTAACCTGTGTTAGTTTAGTTAAGTAGTATGTTTTTATAAATTTTCTCATTTCTTCCAGATTTTCAAATTTGTTGGAGGATAATTCTTCATAGTATCCAAATATTACCCTTTTTCTTTCAGATGGTTCTGTTGTATTATCACCCATTTTGTTTTTTAGTCATGTTATTTATATTCTCTCCCTCTTTTCCCTTGTTAAATTTGCCAGTGATTTCTCAATTTTATTCATCTTTTCAAAAAATAAACTTTTGGTCTTGATTTTTTCTATTATCTTTTTTTTTTTTTTCTTTTCCCCTATTTCATTGATTTCTGCTGGAATCTTCATTATTGCCTGTAGGTTTTTTTTTTTTTTTTTTTTTTTTGCTGTGTTTTTCCTAATTGTTAGGATGTTGATTTAAAGTGTTGATTTTGGCTCTTTTTTCTTTTTTTGATGTGTACATTTATTGCTATAAGCTAGCCTTTGATCACTGCTTTTGCTGTATCCCAAAGATTTCAGTATGTTGTACTTTCATTCTTGTTTACTTCAAGGAATTTCTTAAATGCCTTTTTATTTCTTCTGTTACCCAGTTGTTCATCAGGAGGGTGCTCCCTTCAGTTTCCATGTGTTTGTTCTTTTTCCATTGATCTTCCTACTATTGATTTATAATTTGAAAGTATTGTGATCTGAGAAGATGTTTTGCAGTATTTCATTGTTTTTAAATTTATTATTTATAAGGCTTACTTTATGGCCTAACATATGCTATATCATAGAAAATGTTCCATGTGCACTGGCAAAGAATGTATATTGTGCTGTTGGGGAAGTGTTCTGTAGATGTGTATAACATCAAGTTGGTGGATTGTATTGTTTAGTTCTTCTGTGCCTTTGTTGAATTTATTTCCAGTTGTTCTGTCTTTCATTGAAAGTGGTATATTAAAGTCTCCTACTATGATTGTGGAGTCTTTTCAATTCCGTGAAAGTCTGAATTATGTATTTTGGGTCTCTTTCTTTGGGTCCATAGATATTTATTATGGTTATTTCTTCTTGCTCAATTGATCATTTAATCATTATATAATGTCTTTCTTTATCTCTTATGGTGGTTTTGATATTGAAGTAAATTTTATCTGAAATTAATATTGCCACATCTGTTCTTTTTTGTTTGCCATTTGTTTGACGTATCTTTTTCCAACTTTTGATTGTTAGTCTATTTTTGTCTTTGTCTCTAAGGTGTGTCTCTTGTAGACAGCATATTGATGGGTTATGTTTTCTTATCCAGACGGCAACTCTCCATGTCTTGAGAGGTGCATTTAATCCACTGACATTCAGTGTAATCATCAAGTATGAATTTATTGCTGTCATTTTATTGTGTGATTTTTCACGGTGTTTTTGGTTTCTTTGTTACGTATATTTTTCTGTGCTGAACTCATTTTTTTCATGAATTTTGTTATCAGTTCCTTCATTGCTGTTGGTTTAGTATTTGCTAAATATTTGTGCTTGTTCTCTTCTTTATTGTGCTGTGAAGGTATGTCATTTTTCCTTCAGGTTAATCTGTGATTTATAATTTTCTCCCCGAGATTAGAACAGTCCATTCTATCTTGCAACCCTCTTGCAACTTCCTCACCTTTTAGAAGTTCTGTAACTACACTTTTTTTTTTTTCCCCTCTTTTTGGTTTGTAGTTGTCCTCCTTTGCCAATTGATGTCTTTGTTTCCTTCCTTATAATCTTGTAATTTTATTTGACTTTGGATACTTCCATATCAGGGTTGTTTCTGGGTTATGTCTTCATGTGCATTAATGGTCAGTTTTGCTTTGCTTTATTTGTTCTCTGTTCAAAGGACTCCCTTTAGTATTTCTTGTAAGTTTGGTCTCATTTTAACAAATTCCCTTAATTTCTGCTTATCTGGAAATCTCCTAATTTCATCATCATATTTAAGAAACAATTTTGCTGGGTATGTAATTCTTGGTTGGAATTTTTTTTTTTTTCAGGGTTTTATATGTACCATCCCATTCTCTTCTCATTTGCATGGTTTCTGCTGAGAAATCAGAACTTATTTTTATTGGTTTTCCTTTGTAGATAACCTTTTGTTTTTCTTGTGCTGCTTTCAGGATTCTTTCTTTATCTTTGTTTTTGGTGAGTTTGATGATGATATGTCTTGGTGATTTTCTTTTGGGGCTACTCTGTTTGAGGTTTATTGGTCTTCCTGAATGGATATATTCTCATCTTTCACCATATCAGGGAAGTTCTCTTCCAAGAAATGTTGGATACTTTTCTCAGACTATTTCTCACCCTTTTCTGGAATTCTGATTACACATAGGTTATTTCTTTTGATGGTATCCCACATGAAACTTAGGCTTTCTTCAAATTATTTTGATCTTTTTTCTGATTGACCCCTTTTCAAGGAAGTATTCAGATATTTGTCTTCAGTCTCATTAATTCTGTCTTCCATCTTGTCAATTCTATTCCTTTGTCCTTTCAATGTGTTATCTATTTCTCACAATTTAGTATTAATCTTCTGGATTTCAATCTGCAGATTTTGGACCATTTCTAATTTTTCATTTATTTTGTCATTTTGTTGTTGCATTTTCTCCTGAAATTTTTTGTAGGGCTCTGTCCATATTTTCCTTAATTTTTTCAGTGTTTTCCTTGATCTGTGTCTCAATTCTTTGAAGGAACCTATGTATATTTCTTTTGATTTCTTTACCAGGGATTTCCAATTCTGCTTCTTCCTTAGAGGTGTATTCTGGGTCTGTATCCTGCTGCCTTGTTTCTTCCACTTCATCTTGCTTCTTTGTATGGGCTATGATGATCTTTTTTCTCTGAGACATTGTGACATTGTTGCATTTAGAGCTCTGGCAACTGTTTGTGAAAAGCAGTGAATGATGAGTTAGGCTCTTCTTAGTGGTTATATATTTTTGGCCAGTTGGTGGAGAAGGTAATGGTGGCTCTCACTCAGTAAGTGGAGCTTCCAGAGTTGGGGTTGTGGGTGTCATATGGGCACAACTTCTGCCTCCCACTCAGACAAAAATGACAATTAAAAAACCATCAAAAAAGTAAAAGCAAGTGGACAAAAAACGCACTGCACAAATACACAGGAACAGTCACCAAAAAAAAAAAAAAGAAAACAAGCCACAAACAACAGCAACAACAACAAAACTCCACAATATCTGGGGAGGGGGCAAAATGAGAGAAGAGGTAGAGTAGGAGAGTAATGAAGAAAACTATGGGAAAATTGCTGAAAGAAAAAGAAGGCATGGGGTTAACCATGAGAAAGAAAAAAATTGAGAACCAGGAAAGAAGAAAAGAGAAAAATCTGAAAACTAGAACCTTGGAAAGGAAGAATAAAGCATAATAATGAAGAGGATGAAAAAAAAATATAATACTAATTTTAAAACAGACTAAAACAAACAAACTAAAATAATAAGGGAAAAAAATAATTCTGGGCAGGGAGGGGCAGAACACCCAGGTTCCGTCAGAGCACACAGACTGGGATGGAACTCCTGCTGGCCCAGAAGGTGGGTGGGAGTGAGGGATGGCCACACTTCCATTCACCATGAGGGTATGGGGTATAAGAGTAACAAAAGAAATATGGCACCTTTCCAGTCATTTGCGTCTGAAATGCCCTTGCATTTCCTGGCAAGTGGAGCCTATTCTAAGGTCACTGGAATCTGAGAGAACGCTGTTGCTTTAAATATCCAAAATGGTCCAACCACTTTTAAACAGTCAAAATGGCTGTACCCTCTGGATAGCCCCAAATCCACAGCTCAGCCTGTCTCCCTCTTCACTCACTGCTTTCCCTTTTGTTCACCAGCCACCAGTGCAGTCCTCTGTGTAGCCCTGGCTAGCAGGGGCAATTTTTAGGTTAATTCTTCGGTCCTAACACCACTTGGCATTATCCAAGCTGTCCATGTCATCAGGATTGCTGAGAGTCTGAAGCTTCATATGTCTTCTTTTTCTGTGTTTTCTACTAGTTGGAGTTCAGTCTATTTCTATATCCTTCCTTTCAAAACTCAGGGATCCAGGATTATCTTCTGTGTCTGTATTAATTAGTTCCTTTTTTTTTTTTTTTTTTGCTGAAGAGGGTCTGTGTAGTTTTTCTTCCATCTTACCAGAACTTCAATTTCTTCTAATTTTAATAAATTGAAATTTAAAAGAATAAATTAGGCTGTTGCCTATCATATTAGGCAGTACAGTGAAAAGATATTATGATTTCTTTTTTGATATTTTCTTTATTATTATTTATTTTTCATTGTGCTTTAAGTGTAAGTTTAAAGAGCAGCGTTTGTTTTACATTCAACATTTCATGTGCATTTGGTTTCACTTCCCAATTGCTTTCCTCAACCCTAACCCAGTGTTCTCACCTCTCTGCTCAGAAACTGCCCTCCACCCCCATGCCCCTCATAGTTATGCACTCCTATGTGTCCTGAATTTCCTCCATGCAAATGTTGCCCCTCTGGTGCCCTGCAGTCAATTGCTCCAAGGGATGCATCTCCATAGAGTATATATGTGCATCACCCTGGGTTGGGTGGTCTGCGTTTATATCTTATTTACTATTGGGATAAGAGCTACCCCTTGGAAGTGAGTTTTATTCCAGGCCTGAAGTGTATCCCAGGGACATAGTATTAGGGGTCCTACCAGAGTCCATCTGACTAGTAATTCGTGTCATTACTGTGCTTTTGCATTGTGTCCCATGTCTTTTCTCCCACTCTATCCATGATCTCCAGTTTTGATCCTTTCCCAATGTTTGGCATTGGTAGCTGGGCACCATATAGTTTTTCTGGTCTTGCAGTTGTAGGGCGAATTGATTCCAGATATCCTTGGTTTTTTTTTTTTTTTTTTTTTTTTTTCACTCTTCTTTGCTTACAATGACAAGAGATCATTAACTGCATCTTAGATGACCACTTGAAAGACCCCAGTTGCTACTCACCAATGTGGGTTGTGGAATAAAATTTTTAATGTATTTCATTGTGCCAAGTGAGTCTGGTGTGTCCCAATACTATGGTCCTGAGTTGGTAGATCCATTGAATCTCTCTCCCATAGTGTCTGGCTGTCTGTGAGGGATTGGTCTATGTCTGTCTTCTGTTGTTTCTGTAAGGATTGCAGGTATTTTGTATCACTGGTATTTGGGCAAGATTAGCCTCAACTGAATCTATCCTTGGTCTAGAGTATAATCCTGTTCACTGATCCCCATCTGGTCTACTCAGATGTTTATGTGTTTATCTCTAGCCTGGTGTTTGGTGTTAATAGTAACACAGTATTGTGGATATATTGGTATTAGCCTCTGTTGTCTATATCTTATGTGCACAATTCCATGTTCTCACTTTACCTAATATTATCATGGTGGTCACAGACTCTTTCCATACCATCCGTCCCCTTACCCAAATCAGCATGTGGTCTCCAACTAGCCCCAAATTAATCCCTCCCACTCCTTCCCCATCTCAGTAACCTACAAAGTTAGTTTCCTTCCTTAAGCAAATGCTTCCCTGTCTTTTTTTTTTTTTTT
>NW_006921920.1:2848999-2863603 GCF_000298275.1 Orycteropus afer afer | reverse complement strand
GGTTAATTCTTAGGTCCTACCACCAGTCGCGTATCTCCGAGTCGCCTGTATTGTCAGGGTCACTCAGTTCGCTGTCAGACCGCAGCTCCGTAGGTCTCCTTTTGTTTGGTATTTTCATGAAAATTCTTCTACTAGTTGGGGTTTAGTCCAAATCTGCATCCTTTCCTTCAAGGCTCAGGGGTCCAGGATTATCTTCTGTGTCTGTATTAATTGGTTTCCCTTTTCTTTGTTGAAGAGGGTCTGTGCAATCCTTCTGCCTAGTCCGCCATCTTGCCCCGCCTTTTCCTTGTCTTTTTACAGTAATGGGCTCATACAATATTTCTCCTTCTGTGATTGACTTATTTCACTCAGCACAATGTCATCCAGGCTCATCCACATTGTGAGATGTTCACATATGACTTTTAGAAGAAAGGGTGTCAAAAACTATTGTAACTTTCCCCATATTTTATTATCAGAAACAAAGCTTGTGAAACCTCTGTTTCTCAGAAATCATTAAAATCTTCCCTCCCATCAATGAGTCATACAGCTATTGCAGTGTAGTAAATTACTTAGTATGGCTTTTCTACCTATAAATCATTATAAACTCAATGGTGGAATAAGCAACTGAGGAGCTTCTGATTGTAAATGTTATCCACGTGGAGTATTTCTGTTGGGTGTGGCATAATACAATGTTCTGGGAGGTTCCCACTCTCTCAGGTGCTTAGAGTTTTGATGCTGTGATTGGCTAGCTTGACCACCCTGCCAGGCTCGAAAGGAGGCCTCTTAGAGACAGAACTCTCTCTCTGACTGCTGGTTGAGGAAGACGTGCTACCAAAAGAGACACGTGCTCCTGAAAGAGACACGTGCTGCTGGGAAAGAGATGCAAGAGACACACATTGCTGAGTGAGACACTGAGGGACACGCACTGCTGGGAGAGAGACTGTGAGAGACTGTTGGCTGAGGGATGGTGGGCTGGGAGAGAGACTGAGCATTCTTCCTGAACTTGAGTTGTAGCCTGGTGGTGTTTCCCTAATAAACCCCCTAATCCGTGAGTTCTGTGTGGCCACTGCAGTGAATTATTGAACCCAGGAGAGAGGTGGTGGGTGCTTTGGGAGGAACGGAAGGAGAAAGGGCTGGAGATAGGCAGCATGTCTGGCCTCTCAGGAATAGGCCTTGGGCTATTGATGATAATTCTGTCTTCCTCTTGTGGGATTATAAGAGGTAGAACATGTGGCCTCCTTGCCTTTTTTGCAGCTATATACCATTTTTGAAGAAATACAGTTGAATTATTAGGACACAGTAACTGGAACTAAAATAATGATGTGGCATCTCATTGAGTTTCTGTCAAGAAATGCTTCAGTGAATAAAAAAACATGTTTTGTAATGTATATATTCAAATCTAAATAAAGAAGTATGATTTAAATTCTAAGCTTGATATTTAAAAATAATTGGTCAAGTAATAACTTCATTAATTACATCTAAATTTTACTTATAGATATGTTGATTAGCAAACATTTCCTTTACCTCAGAGATTTTCATAATTCTGGTAAAATCTCAATTAATGATATCCACATGTAAGCTTATTGTTTATATTCACAGTTACAAGTAGCTAAAAAAATAATGGGCTGCAGCTTTTTTTCTGAAGCCATGATTGAGTTTGTTTTTAATTTATTTAATTTTTTTCATACATGCTTAATAATGTAACTGTATCAATGCAATGAGTCAGTACAAGATATACAGTAATACTCATTATATAGGTCAATGTTTATATTATATACAGCAATTCTTTTAACTCCATTTCAGAATTAGAAAATAAAATTATAATATATCAGTTATCTACTGCTCCATAATAAACTTACACAAATCATAGTGGCTAAAATACCAGTCATTTATAACTTTTAAAAAAATCTATGTTTTCTTCTAATTGGGGCCATTGTTGGCTGATGTTGCTGAACTTCCTCATCCATCCAGGGTCATATGGTAGATGAGCTGGTGAGTGTGCTGGTATCTACTGTTCTAGGATGGCAGTGATAGAAATGAGTTTGTTCTGTTCCACATAGTCTATTATCTCCCAAAATTCTAGCTCAGACTTTTCCTCATTGTGGTTGTACCAAGAGACATCAAATACAATGAAGGCTGCATCAGGTCTAAGTTGAAACTGGCCTCATTCTATGAGTCTTTGCAGGTAATAAAACCAACTCAAGCTAAAATATGTGTCCACCACATCATGGGAAGAGATGCAAATCAAGTTAAGGGCTTGGAAACAGAAAGCAGAAACATATGATCTTTTGGCTATCAGTCTACTACAATATTTATTTCTAGACCTAATAAAACAAAGCTTATGACATAAAAACATGCAGAAAATTCATTGATAATTTCTGGTGAATGGAATGCAAAAATTAAAAATAAAGAAGTATCAATAGTTGGAAAATCTGGCTTTGGTGATAGAAATGACACCAGAGATAGCATGATAAAATTTTGTAAAACAAATAAGTTATTCATTGAAAATATTTTTTCAACAACATGAATGGTTACTAAACAAGAGGCTCTCACCAGATAGAATATACAGGAATCAATGCAACTGTATCTGTGGCAAAAGTCTATGGGGAAGGTCAGTATAACCAGTCAGAACAAAGACAGGGGCTGATTGTAGAATAAACCCTCAATTGTTCATATGCAAATTCAAGTTGAAACAAGAAGAACTAGATATTGCCTGGCTACTAATTCCAACCACTCAGGAAAGAATCAAATCTGGAGATCCTGGATAGAGTGGGAGGAAAACGTGGAACCAAAAAAAAAAATAAATAAATAAAACTCAATGACCAGAATTACTGGTTGGATGGAGTCTGGTGGGACCCCTAATACTATGGCCCTGGGATACATTCTGGGCCTGGAATAAAACTCACTCCCAGGGGCTGGCTCTCAGCCCAAAAATAAACAAGATGTATGTGCAGACCACTCAATCCAGGGTGATGCACCCACATACTCTATTGAAATGCATCCCTTGGAGCTATTGACCACTGGGCACCAGAGGGGCAACATTCACATGTAGGAAATTCAAGACACACAGGAGTACATAACTGAAGATCAGGAAAAAAAAAAAAAAAAAAAGAGAGAGAGAGAGAAGAGAAAGAAAAGACCAAAATAGATCTCAGAGAGACTTTGATACTTTCTCTCAAACACAGAATAGCTAAGGCAAATGGGAGAAATGATGCAGTAAAGAGCTGAAGAGATTTCAAAGGGTGGCTCAAGATGACAAAATAAGGTATAAGAAAATATTCAAAGACTTAGAGTTAGAAAACCAAAAGAGAATAAAATATTTTGCATTTAAGCTGAAAGAACTGAAGAATAAATTAAAGCCCCGAGTTGTAATATTGAAGGATTTGATAAACAAAATATTGAATGACACAAGGAAAATAACAAAACAGGAGGAATACACAGAGTCATGGTAACAAAAAGAATTGTTCTGCATTCATAAACTTCAGGAGATATATATGATTTATATGATAGTATATGAATTCATGGTACTGAAGAAAGAAGTCCAATCTGCACTGAAGGAGTTGGTGAAAAACAAGGCTTCAGGAATTGAAAGAATACCACCTGAAATGTTTCAACAAACAGATGCAGCACTAGAGATGCTCATTCATCTATTTCGAGAAATTTGGAAGACAGCTACCTGGACAATTGATTGGAAGAGATTCATATTTGTGCCCATTCCAAAGAAAGATGATCAAACAGAATGTGGATAATATTGAATAATATAATTATTGATTATATAATACTATAATTATTAATAATATTATAAATACCACACACTAGTAAATTTTTTCCAAAGGTAATTCAAAAAAGGGTTGCAGGAGGACATTGACAAGGTAATGAAAGAAATTCAAGCTGGATTCAGAACAGGGTGTTGAACGAGGGATATCATTGCTTATATGTTATATATATGTTATATATATATATGTTATATATATATATATATGTTGTATATATGTTAGATGTATCTCAGCTGAAAGCAAACAATACCAGACATGTTTACCTGTCTTCAGGTTGAAATTCATGGTTGTAGTCTTACATACAAACTGGGTTAGATTGGAAAATCTGGAGATTGTCCTCTGTATGATTAGAAGGGTTTAGTATTTTACTGAGCCACCTGAGTGTTAGGATATTTAGGACGTCACTTTCTTCCATGTTTGAAAATTATTTTTCAGGACAAGATGAACTTAGCACTCTGTCAAACATGTTATTATTATTATTTTAATAATAATTGTTTTGTATTCACCTAGTAAGGGCAGGCAAATTTTTATTTACATTTTTTAATTATTTATCGATTTATGATAAGAAATCAATACCAATGACAATACTTTTAAATATTTGGAAATTTCTTCCATTTTAGAAAAAAACACATGGTGAGAGGGCTGCATATACAGCAGTGATAGGGACCAGTTACATTAATATAATTGCAAAATCCTGTATCAAAATTCATTGTTATCTTTTCCTTTAATTTCATATTTAAATGATTCCTATCTTTTTCTTGGAAGCTCTGGTAGCATAGTGGTTAAGACACTTAACTGCTAACCAGAAGTCTGGTGGTTCAAACTCACCAGCCACTCCTCAGAAGGAAGATGGAGCAATCTACTTCCATAGTGATACTGCCTTGGGAACCTAAGGAGGGGTCGCTATGAGTCGGGTACAACTCGACAGCACACAACAACAACAACAATCTTTTTTTAGATGCTCTTGTAGCATAGTGCCTAAGGCATGTGATTGCAAACCAGAAGGCTGGCAGTTCAAACCCACCAGCCACTCCTCGGAAGGAGGGTTGCGCAATCCAGTTCCATAGTGATACCACCCAAGGAGGGGTCGTTCTGGGTCTGGCTGGCTCAATGCCACACAACAACGACAATCTTTTTCTTTCTGTAGGGAAGAATGTCCAGTTTTTTTTTTTTAATGATTCTTTCTAATTACCACATTCATAACCCTATTGTCTATTATTTGTTTTCCCCTACTTGACTATGTACTCCAATAATACAGAAGTTAGTCACATTTTCATTTGTACAACTTAGAATACTCAATATATGTGTATAGGACACAGTATTTGTCATAATAGTTTTCTACCAGATGGGAAACAGTGTCTGGATTTCACTCTTTCCTTTCACTTATTTCAGATATGTAGCAAATGCTAAGTATGTAAGTACTTGGTGATTCTTTCCTTGTCTATGGTGAAAGCTTTATCAAATATGTGTTGTTAAATATCATTTGCTGAAGGATTGTGGGAGAATCTCTTCTTTTAAAGTGTATTACAAATTTCCTTTTCAAAGGACTTTTAATCTTTTCTTTATCTTTTTTCTTGCAGTATGACTGATTAAAATTTGTATTTAATAAAATGGCAAGCACCCAATAGCATACTATATGTAATTCTGGGAAGCCAGAACGGTGACATTTGGGGGCTACATGCATAGCCAACAGTCAAACTATTATTTCAATTTAAAAATACATCAAATATATTATTGGGGTGTAATACACTAGATGGGCTTTTTCAATCAAGAGAATTAAAAAAGGTTGTCAAATTAAACATGATGAATATATCAGGGATAATCTTATTTGAAATTTGTGACTAAAGACAGAAAGACAATAAAATAAGCAAAAGGTAACTGAAAACAGTGTGAATAAAATAAAAAGGATATAGAAATTCCAAATAAGCATATGTATGAAAATTAATGATCTTATATTTAAGAATAAATTTCATATGCTGGATCAATGCCATACCTGGATTAAATAACAAGAAAAATCTAAAGAAGATACAATTTCCCATAAAAATTCTATCTTCTTCATAATAACTCATGGACATAAGACCATGGTAAAAGTCTTAACGGCAATTATCAGAAAGACGTGGATGAGTACTTCTCAATGCCTCTGACATCCAGTATTCATCAGAAACAACTGTCATTACAGTCTGTGTTGGCATATTGCTTTGAGTTTTGAAATGCTGTTATAGAAGTTTAAAAAATATATCTTCCATGGTTTAAAAATATGTTTTAATTAGTTTGTATGTGAGCTAGTTACTGACCATATTCATCATAGAAGAGAAATGCTCACTCTAGCTTATGCTACCCTTCAACCCTCTTCTATGTGTCTTGCAAGCTGTCAAACACTATTTCTCAAAAGAGAAATAATGATCTGCAGTTGATGGAATAGCTGTGCTCTAAAGTCTTGAAGTTATGAGCTGTAAAAGAACAGATACAGCATCCCTACCTGCTGTAGACTGTTTAATACCATGAAGTCTGCTGGGGCAGAGGACACAGTTACAAAACTTTAAGCTTACAAAAGCAATATTATCTTGCTCTGGGCCACATGTAAATTGTTATCCTATTGGAAGAAACAGGTTAGAATAGCATTCCCAAATGAGGTATAGGCTATTTCCAAAATCCCAAGAGGTCAACTAAGATTGTACCTCTTTTTTAATTGAAGGGCAGAGCAGATGCAGTAACTTGTTCTTTTTGCAGAATGTATCTTGACACATCCTAGACCAGGTACCCTAAAATTTCACAGTAGTATCCTCTAAGTTTTGGTAGGATTTATTTCCCAACTCTTGCTCACATGTATCTTCTCAAAATGTCTAAGGTACTTGTTACTTCTTGCTTAATTGTTTCCATCACTAAATTGATGTCAGTTTAGCAGATTATAGTGATATTGAGTGAAATGCAGTGGCAATCACAGTTCCTCAGGAAAAGAGTATGATCATGTGCTGGAGAGGTAGGTGTTAGAGCCCTAGAGAAGGACAGGAAGGGTGAATTGCTGCCTTTGCCCACTAACCCTGTTTCTGATTGACATTATTAATAGGTTTAGTGTAAAATTACCAGTTCAATAGGGCATATATCTGCCAGGGCATATGTTGACTGGCTCTGGCAATAAATTCATATCTGGAAAACAGTAATACCTGGAGACTATGAGTTTAAGTTTAAGGAAGCATGATGGCACTATGTTAAGTGTTTGGTTGTTAGTCTGAAGTTTGGTTCTTTGAACCCATCAATCGTTCCATGGTAGAAAGATGTGGCAGTCTGCTTCCATAAAGATGTCAGACTTGGAAACGTCCTATGAGATGGTTCTACTCTGTCTTACAGGGTAGCTATAAGTTGGAATCAACTTGACAGCAACAACAAAGATTGGTTTATTTTTTATTTAAGTTTATGTGAACCCATTATCATTCTCTGAGACACTCTGCTCAGAGTCAGCACAATCGTCCATACTGAGGCAGTCATCTTAGCCCTGGATGTCCTGGATGATAAATGGCCACATCTGTACGTATTTCAAGATTCTTGGACCTCTGCCTAAAAGGTAAGCCTTTTAGAATAAAGAACTCTTGGGGATTAATTGGCTCACAGATACCCAAAATACAAATCAAAGTTAATAAATGTCTCTACACACACTAAACCAAATAAACCAAACTGTGGAGTCAGATCCGACTCACAGTGACCTCTCCTTGGATTTCTGAAGTACTTTACCCAATCTTCCTTCTGAAGAGTGGCTGTTGGTTTGAACCATCAGCCTTCTAGTTAGCCATCAAATGCCTTAGGCACTACACCACCAGAGGTCACAATAAACAGCCTCAGCAGGACAATCTTCACCATCTGTGGAGTGGCAAATATTACTGATAGTGACTAAAGAACTCATTTCACTGTTCAGAATACACAATGCCAACTGCTGAAGAAGATATAATATGGAACTCCTACTTCACCATCAGCTCCAGGCAACAAGTTTAATTTAGAGGTCAAATTTGTTCCTAAAAAAAACCTTATTTAAGTTATAAAATGGAGCCCCTACTTGTTATAACTATTGTTACCAGCTCATGACTCCTGGGGACACACACTCCACATCAATGCCACAGAGGTCCCTGAATTACCTTCATTGGCCATAAAGCATGCCACTTGTATTATTTATATTTTTGAGGACTAACTCACCATGTAGCTTTCTCCCTCATGGTCAAGTGCTTGTTTCACTTTCTGTTGTTGTTGTTGTTATGTGCCATCAAGTCAGCCCTGTCTCATAGCGACTCCTCCTTGGGTTTCTGAAGCAGTATCACCATGGAAGTAGGTTGCCCAACCTTCTCCCAAGGAGTGGCTGGTGGATTTGAACTGCCAGCCTTCTGGTTAGCAGTCAAGTGCCTTAGGCACTATGCTACCAGAGCGTCTTTCTAAGGAAGCAATTCTCTCGCTTCCTGGAAAGTCTCACTCATCACAAAGGTTAAAGTAATATCAAGGAAGTGAAAGGCTCAAATTTTGTGGCACTTGTTAGATGTTCTAGAGTTTGATCTCTCTCATAGAATCCTTATATACAACAGAAAAAATGTTACCTGATCTTGTACCGATTGTTGCTATGTCTGAGCCATTGTTGCAGCCACCTTGTCAATCCATCTCATTGAGGGTATCTTTCTTTTGAACTAACCCTCTACTTTAACAAGTATAATGTTCTTATCCAGTGTTTGGTTTCTTCTGATGATGTGCCCCACAAAAGCAAGTGAGATGAAACTTTGCCATCCTCATATCTAGAGTATTCTGGATGTACTTCCTCCAGGCCTCATGATTGTGGTGTAAAGCCTTGTATTCATTTCCTAGGCCTTTTGTAACAAATAATTACAAATCAGATGGCTTAAACAATAGAACTATATTCTCTCAAATTTCTGTAGGCCAATATGTTGAAATCAAAATGTCAGCAGGTCTATACTCTGTCTAAAGTTTCCAATGGAGAATCTGTTTTATACCTTTCTCTTAACTTCTGGTTGTTGCTGGCAATCTTTAGCTTTCCCTGGCTTTGTAGGTTTATCACTCCATCACCACATAGCTTTCTCCTCAGGTGTCTTTCTCACTGTGTCTCTCTCACTGTCCTGTCCCTTTTTTTTTTTTTTTTTTTTTTTTTTTTTTAATGAGGTTGTGTCAGTGGAAGTTCTGGTGGCATAGTGCCTAAGGCATTTGACTGTTAACCAGAAGGCGGGCAGTTCAAGTCCTCAGAAAGAAGACTTGTTAATATACTTCTGTAATGATACCACCTCAGAAACCCAAGGCGGGTTGCTATGGGTTACATCCCACTTTACAGCAGCAAGTGTGATTTTTTTGGTTTGTGTCATTGAATTCTATTCCACACTAATTTAGTATATTTTAAATTAACTATATATGTAAAGATCCTATTTCCAAATAAGGTTACATTCACAGGCACTTGGGATGTTAGGATTTCAATATATCTTTTTGAGGGACACAAATCAACTCAACAGATTTGAAATCCAGATTCAATAATAAGTGCTGCTTTGACATCTGGTAAAATCAGGAAGTCTTCAAATACCTAAACCACATGTTTCCCTTCCCAATGTGCTCCCATGTAAAGCATTGCCCAGCTATACTACACTCCTTATCAAGGAAACCAGGCACAATAACTTCTTATCCTTGAGTAGTGGGTTATAGTTCCCTGCCAACTCACAGCACTATTCAAACAAGCCAATTACATTCTCCTGCAGGAATAAAGGATCACTCTACCTGCTTGTTACTAAAAAGCCTGCCTCCTAAAACCCTTGCTTGCTCATTATAACCCTGTGTGATCCTTCATGTCATGCAGTGTTCTCCTTTCCTCTAGGATGTGAGTATATGTGAATAATAAACTAACTGCCAATTTATTTTATCTAGTGTCATGTGTTTGGATATCCTCATAACCCTGAGGGAATTTCTTCCTCATCAATAAGGTAAAGATAAGGCAAATAAAACAGATATGTGTATCCATAATTTTTTCTATATAAATTGAGAATACATTATAATTCAGCTTACAAGTGGTACCTCAACACATTAACTTTGTTTTGTTCCTCCTTGGTTCGTATAAAAAACTTGAGTCTGGGTAAATATAGAAGTCATGGGAGGTGGTGGAAAAAGGAGAAAAACCTCTGATAAGGAGGAAAAAGTTATTGCTTCTGATAATATTTGGAGGTACAAATTTCTCAGTGATCTTATCTAAGTTTTCAAGGTCTCATATCTGCCCAATTAATATCCTCATATTAAATCATGCTCCTCTTACTATAGAAGATGAGTTGTTTTTTTTTTTTTGGGGGGGTGTGCAGTTACTTCCTGGAAGATTCTTATGGTTATTTAAGTTACACTGTATTTTAAAGAGCACAGTATTAGTGAATGGAAATAAATAATTTAACTCTATTTTATAAAATGGATTCATTGATTAATTTGCTATTTGCAGAGAAATATTAACTATACAAATTAAAAAAAAAAAACACTTTATTTTAAAAGTAATTACATAAAAAGTATTCCATTGTATATTTAGTGCCAAGGGAAAAAGTATACATAAAAAATAAATTTTATATCTTTTTACCATTATTTGCTCATATAATTATTAATTAATATACCTTCTTTATCATGCAAGAAATATACATACATTTATATAGGACCCAAGGATGTGGTTATTTCTATTAAAAATAAATTTATTTTTATATCATTTGGCATAGAGTTATTTTAAATTTTGGCTCTGTTGATTCCTTTCAAGCATGAATTCACCAATTAAAAATCAAATTTAAAAAATTTTTGCAGTAACTTAAGAGATCTGGTGGCATAATGCCTAAGACATTTGACTGTTAACCAGAGGGCTGGAAGTTCAAACCAAACAACCATTCCTCAGAAGGAAGACTGGGCAATCTACTTCCATAGAGACATTGCTTCAGAAATGCAAGGAGGGGTCCCTATGAGTCAGGACGGACTCAACAGCAGTGAGTGAGTTTTTGTTTTTTTGTTTTTTTTCTTCCTACCACTAACTTATTATGTAGGTTTTCTGCCTCTCAATATAAAGGAAAGTTAAATTCATTTATAGCACTAGAGAAAGGGTAGAAAATATTAAAATAAACCTCCAAACTACTCTTTCTATTAAAAGTTTCTTCACATTACTACAATTTAGGAATTTGCACATTAGCTAATGTATTTACCATTTTCCTTATTTTAAGACCAAGATTTTAGCACATATATTTGCACATAAAATGCATAATTTCTCTATATTCACCATGTAACCATTGAGTTAATTTCTTTAAAGTAATATTGTGACCATATTACAGATGGTGGCCAAGATGGTGGACTAGGCAGATATCCAGACACTGTATAACAAGGCCAACAAACCAAATAAAACTGATATAATAACAATTCTAGAACTCAGAGAATCAGAAGAAAGAATAAAGGAGTAGATAAAATATTGATTAGAAGAAGATATTGAATGAAAATATTGAACAAGGAGACATATGGAGAGGTGAATTGCCACTTGGCGTGGTGTGGTCATGTGAATTATTGCAAGCAGTATTCTGATCAGGTGAGAACCAGATGCCATCTCCTCACCCAGAACTGCACTGGTACCCATTTCATAATTGGTGACCGGAAAGGTATGAATCCTCTCCCATCCTGCATAACCTCTTGGTGAACAGAGACACAAGCTTCCTACCCCTACCCACCCTGGCAGCAAGTTAAATGCCCACAAATTCCAGAACTGTGCCATTTTTTTTTCCTTTTCTTTTTTCCTCCCTCTTCTTTTCTTTATTCTTTATTATTATTTTTTAAATACTTCTCCCTCAGCAAAAGCACCCCACTATCACTATCTTTCCGATCAGTAGCACCTGCACCCATACCTCTGCTCTCAGTAGTGTGTACTCCTGCAAAAAGAGAACTGAACTGCTGCTGCAGCCATGTTTGGCACCTAGAGCTTGCACCAGTACTATGCCACTTATTTATTCGTTCTGTTTTCTTTCTTCTTAATTCTTCCCTCTATGTCTTCCTTGTTTTTATTCTTTTTTTCTTCTCTTCTTCTCATTTTTGTTTTTGATCCTGTGGCATGGATATCCCATCCCCCCGACTCTTTAGTAATCAGTGACCACCCCAACCATTCTGCAGTGAGAAGTATGCACTCCCCCTGAGCTAGTACTGTGCTTCCACTACAGTCATGTTTGGTGGCGTCTGCTTGCAAAAATGCTGTGTCATATTTTCCTTTTTCTTTGTTTATTTTCCTTTTTCTTCTTAAATCTTCCCTCTCCCACGTTTTTTTTTTCTTTTAGTTTTTATCTTCCTTTCCTTTTCCATCTTTTTTCCTTTTTTTTTTTTTTTTTTTTGATCCTGTGGAGCTGGCACCCTACTGTCCACTGATACTGTGATCAGCTGCTTCTGCCCCCATCCCTGCAGATGGCAGTGAATATTCCTATGGAGCAAATACCTTGTTTACACTGTATATGTGATTGGTGGCTAGTGCTAATGCCACAACTATGTTGTTATTTTCTTTTTTATTTCTCTTTCTTCTTTATTCTTCCCTGTTATTTCCCTTTATTATTATTATTATTATTTTTAGTCTTCTGCCCCATCCATTTTTTTTTTTTTTGATTCTATGGAGACTGTGCCCCACCCCTTGCCACCACCATGGTCAGCAGTGCCTGCCCCCATTTCTATGTGGTTAGCAGAGAACATACCTATGGAGCAACCATCCCATCCCCATTGCAACTGTGTTGAGTAGGTACCACTTGCGCAGTACTGTGCTTTTTTTCTTTAATTTCTTTCTTGCTTATTTTTTTTCCTTTCTTCTTAGTTCTTCCATTTCTCCCAAATTTTCTTCATGTATTTCTTTTCCCCCTTTTTTTTTCCCTTCCTATTTACCACTCCTCATTTTCCCCCTATTGGTTGGGAAGAGTAATCCTAACCATCCATACCCATCACACTTGTCACACCAATCACTAGCAGTGTGCTCCAGCACCACTAGATTGGTGAGATATGGTGATGAACACCTGCCCAGTCTGCCCTCAGCTGCTCTACATGATTATGATTAGAGACTCCCATCCACACTTTCAAGCACTACCAAATTCACCTAGAAATGATGATGGACATCTAAACGTTGTCAAACTAGCAACCACAGTAACACATCCTTATATTTGCCTGAACATATTCAAACAAAGAAAAACAAAAAATCAGCTTGATGCAAACCAACATAATCAACAAATTAATACAATAACACCACAGTGTCTCAGAGAAAACAGATAACATCAAATCACACACACACACACACACACAAACAAGACAAAATGGCTCAAACAAGACACCAAAACATAGGACCAGAAAATGTTCTGAAGAAAGAAATATTATTTGAATGACTTGATAATGGTATTCAAATGAATGAAACTTAAGTCCCTTCAGCAGATCAAGAAAGAAATCTAAGAAGCTGAAGACACCCATGAAATGATAGACAAAACAAGAAAAACACAGATAAAAATCTGGAAGGATTCAGGAATACAATACAAAAACTAATTGACAAATAAAAAAAAAAAGAAATCATACAAAAACAGCAAATGTAAATCCATATTAGTAGCAAGATTTCAGAAATGATTAACACAATGAAGTGAATGGAGTCAATGCAAGACAAAATTAGTAAAACTAAAGACAAATTTCTTAGTACTAATCTATTAGAGAAACAATCAGAAAAATAACTAAAGGAACTGAAGAAAGCCTAAGAATTCTGTGGAACATCAAGAGGAATAACTTACATGTGAACAGAATTCCAGAACAGGAATAAATAATAATAATAAGAAAGCACTGAGAAAACTGCCAAATATTTATTGGAAGAAAACTTCCTTAATATAATGAAAAACAAGACAATATGTATTCAAGCAGCTCAACTAACCCCAGGTAGGATAGACCCCTACAAAATATTGCCAAGACACATCATAATTAAACTTTTCAATACCAAAGACAAAGACACAATTCTAAAGGCTACTTGAGAAAAATAAAAAGTAACCTACAAAGGAAAACCAATAAAATTTAGCTTGGATTTCTTGGCAGAAACTATACAGGCAAGATAACAATAAGATGACATACATAAAATGCTGAAAATAAAATTTTTGCTAATCAAGAATTATATATCTAGTAATTTTTTTTCTTAAATGAATGGTAAATTAGCACAGTTTAGGATAAACAGATATTAAGAGAATTTGTAATACCCAGATCAACCTTATAAGAAATATTAAAGGGAGTCCTTCAGACAGAGACCCATGAATGATGAACAAAAACCTGAGATTAGACAGAAGACTACATCACCTGGAAATCAACCCAGATATAAAAGCACCAAAAATGAAATCAACCTACAAGACTGAAAATAGAGAACCAGAGATGTCAATTTGTAAACAATGACAACTACCAAGCAAAAAGGAGAAATAAATATTGTATTTACAGGACTCCCAATGGAGAAGAAGTCAAGACAATATCAAAATCAGGAAGACTGTTTTAAAATAAGGAAGATAATAAGAAAGTACAGGGTAACCTCAAACAAAATTAATAAAATGTATTAAAAAAAGAAAATCATAAAGATTCAATATACACTAAAACAATAGCAACAAAGGAAATGATAAGAAAGTTCAGAAACAAAATAAACTCAGCAAGAAAAATACATGGGGCAAGATGGCGGACTAGGCAGAAGGATTGCACAGACCCTCTTCAACAAAGAAAAGGGAAACCAATTAATACAGACACAGAAGATAATCTTGGACCTCTGAGCCTTGAAGGAAAGGATGCAGATTTGGACTAAACCCCAACTAGCAGAAGAATTTGCGTGAAAATACCAAAAAAA
>NW_006921920.1:2846166-2847133 GCF_000298275.1 Orycteropus afer afer | reverse complement strand
TACATGGAACAAAGGATCCATCAGCAAGACACTAAATAAACAAACAACCAAACTCACTGCCATCAGATTTATTCCAACTCATAGTGACCCCCATTGAGTTTCTGAGGTGGTAAATCTTTATGCAAGTAGATTTCCCAATCTTCCCTCCATGGGGTGGCTGGTGGGTTTGAAACTCTAACCTTCTGGTTAGCAGTCAACTACCTTAGGCACCGTACCTCCAGAGCTAAGAACTGACTCCATGGCTGTGAGTTCAATAAATAAAACAGCCAAAAAACATACAATAGTAAGTTCATATCTATTGATAATTATATTGACTGTAAATGGCTGCAATGCTCCAGTCAAGAGATAAAGAGTCCAAGAATGGAAAAAAAAAAAAAAAAAAAACTTATCCATCAATATGCTGTCTAAAAGAAACATATCTTAGACACAAAGACAAAAAGAAGCTGAAAATCAAAGAATAGAAAAACATATATCAATCAAATGGCATCCAAAAAAAGAGCTGTAGTGGCAATATTAATTTCTAATAAAATAGACTTTAAGGTAAAAACCAGGAAAAGGGACAGGGAAAGACATCACATAAAGATTTAAAGGTAAATCCAGCAACAGAATATAACCATAATACATATCTACACACACAATGAAAAAGCACCAAAATGCATAAATCAAACTTTAACAGAATAGAAAAAGGAAATAGACAACTCTACAATTGCAGTGGTAGAATTAAATACACCATTTTTGATAAGGACAAGAAAGAAACTTAGCAAAGATACAGATGATCTAAACAACAAAACCAACCAACTTGTTGTTGTTGTTGTTAAGTGCCGTCAAGTCATTTCCGACTCATAGCAACCCCATGCACAGCAGAACGAAATACTGCCCGATCCCACGCCAGCCCCACAATCCCTGCTATACTTGATCCCATCATCGCAGCCACTGTATCAATCCATCTCGTTGAAGGCCTCCCCCT
>NW_006921920.1:2838304-2845721 GCF_000298275.1 Orycteropus afer afer | reverse complement strand
GGACAATGAATAAGGAAGACCGAAGAAGAGTTGATGCTTTTGAGTTGTGGTGCTGGCGGAGAATGCTGAAAGTACCATGGACTGCTAAAAAAAACCAACTTGACTCATAGATATTTACAGAACACTCTAACAATAGCACAATATACATTCTTTTCCAACACTCATGGAACATTCTCCAGAATAGATCATAGGTTAGGCCACAAAATAAAATTAAATAAACTTAGAAACATTGAAATCAAATAAAGCATCTTTTGATATCACAATGCTGTAAAATTAGAAATCAACAACAGGAAGATCAAGGAAAAATAAAATACATGGAAGGTGAATAATACCCTCCTTGAAAGCTGCTAGTAACAGAAGAAAAAAATCATAATGGAAAATTTTCTTAGTTAAACAATAACAAAAACACAACAGGAAAAGCAGTGCTCAAGAGTCAATTTATAGCAATAAATACATACACCTATCAAAAAAAAAAAAAAAGAAAAGAAAGAACCAAGATCAACACCTTAACCCAACATCTGCCAATTAGAAGGAAAGCAAAAAAAAAAAAAAAAAGCCATCAGTCTCCACAGAAAAAAAACAATAAATATTCAAACAAAAATAAATGAAACAGAAAAGCAATAGAAAGAATCAAGACCAGAAGTTGATTCTTTGAAAGAATTAATAAAATTGGCAAAACACTAGCAAATATGACAAAGGAAAAGAAGGAGAAATGCAAATAGCATGAAAAGGAAATGTAATAGGTTATGTTATAACAGAGTCAACTGAAACAAAATGAATAATGACAGAATACTATGCAGAACTGTATTCCAAAAAAATTGAAAATCTGGAAGAAATTGACAAATTTCTAGGAGCACACTACCAATCCAAAATAACACAATCTGTGGTAGAAAATTTGAGGAGATCAATCACAAAAAAAGTAATTGAACAGGTCATAACAAAAACTACCAACAACAAAAGTCCAGGCCAGACAACCTTAATGGCAAAATCTAACAATCATTCAGAGAAGAGTTGACACTAATTCTACACAAACTGTTCTTGAACATAGAAAAGGATGAAATATTCACAAACTCATTCTATGAAGCAAGCGCAATCTTGATACTCAAAACAGAAAAAAGACACAACTAAAAAATAAAATTATAGAGCTACATCTCTCATGAAGATGTATGGAAGAATACTCAACAAAATGCTAGCTAATAGACTCCAACAATATATCAAACAAATAATACATCATGACCAAGTAGGATTTATAACAGCTGTGCAAGGACGGCTCAGCATTAGAAAAACAATCAATATAATCTACCTCATAATAAAACAAAGGAAAATGATTACACGATCACATCATTCAATGAAGAAAAGGCATTTGACAAAATTCAGCACCAATTCTTGATAAAAATGCTCTAAAAAATAGTAGTAGAGGGGAAATACCTCAGTATGCTTAAGGACATATACACATAAACAATGACCAACATTATTCTCAATGGAGAGAAACTGAAAAAATTCTATTTGTGGACAGGAACCATGCAAGTATGTCCTGTGTCACTACTGTTATTCACTATTGTGTTGGAGGTCTTAGCCAGAGTAGTTAGGCAAGATAGGGACGTTAAAGACATCTAAATTGGCAAGGAAGAATAAAAACCTTTCTCTATTTGCACATAATGTGATTCTACACATAGAAAGGGAGGTCTCGTAGCATAATGCCTAAGGCATTTGACTGCTAACCAGAAGACTGGAGGTTCAAACCTACCAGACACTCCTCAGAAGGAAGGTTGGACAATCTACTTCCATAGTGATACCACCTCAGAAACCCAAGGAGGGGTCGCTATGAGTCGGGTTTTACTAGAGAGCACATAACAACAACACACATAGAAAATTGCAGAGACTCAGCAAGAAAACTACTGGAACAGAAGGATTGAACAAGTCAAAATCAAGATGCAAAAATCAGTTGAGTTTTTCTACACTAGCAAAGACAACTCTGAAAAGGAATCATGAAAACAATGGCATTTAAAACAGTCACTCAAAATACAAAGTACTTAGGCATAAATATAACTGGAGGCACAAAAAACTTATAGAAGGTGTTCTGGTTACCTTTGTGCCACTCTAACAGAAGATACCACAAATGGGATGGCCTTAACAAACAGGAGTTTATTCTCTTACAGTTTGGAGGCTTGAAGTCCAAGTTCAAAGTGCCAGGCTCTAGGGGCTGGGTGAAATCCCCTCAACCCTGGGGTCCAGCTCTACCTCCTGCTCCTGGCCCACTGGAGCTAGAGGCTTTTCTTCACTCAGGCAGCTGCTGGCTGCTGAGGCTAACAAGCCTAAGGTTGACAAATAAAATGGCACAGTCCTGATGCTACCAAACCACATGGCAGGCCATTAATTTAAGTCCATTGTAAGTCCTAAGGTCGGCAGAGCACGACAGTCTGATGAACGACAACATGGCTACATGCAGGGTCCAAGAGTGCCATTCTCTCATGGTGTTTGACTGTGGCTAAGAAGTTTTCATAATTTTGCCTGATTAACACTATTATATATGTGGATATATTTATAGCACATACACATATGTATGTAGAAATATTGGAACCCAAGGGCTTGGAACCATGGTCACTGGGACTTCAAACTCAATTGGCATAACATAACATACTACACTAAAACATTGCTCTACATTCTAATTTGGTGAGTTTTAAAAACTTGCAAGGGGCCATGTAGGAGGCAACAGTTGATCTCTACTTGTCCAGAGCAAAGAAGAATCAAGAAAACCAAAGACACATGGAAACAATTAGTCCAAAGGGCTAGCTCACTGGGCCAACCACAGCCTACATTACCCTGTGGCCAAAAGAACTAGATGGTGCCCAGCTACCACAGTCCATCACTATGAAAGGGATTAAAATAGGAATTTCTAGATCGTGTGGGAGAAAAAAAACATGGAACAAAACTCAAAATCATAACAAAGACCAGACTTGTTGATCTGATGGAGGTTGGTGAAACCCCTGAGATTGTGGCCTCTAGTTACCCTTCAGGACTGGAATTGAACTCATTCCCATGGTTTCTAGCCAAATAATAAATATACATATGAGGTGAACGTTTATACCAGGTATGTACACTCCTTAGAACAATCAACCATGGGAGATCAGAAGCGCAGAGAGAGAGAGCCTAGAGGGAGGAATGCATAGAAAAGAGAGACAAAGGGAAAGTGTAACCAGAGGAGGAAGTGGGAAGACAGCTGTTACATTTGTTTCACTGCTATAAAACAAAATATTTATGGACTATTGTACGGAAAATTAAGTTGCTCTGTAAACTTTCACCCAAATCACACACACACACATACACACACACACACACACACCACCATACAAAGAAAATTACAAAACACTACTACAAGAAACCAAGAGACCTACATAAATGCAATAATATACCATGCACATAGATACGGAGACTTAATATTCTGAAAGTGTCAATACTACTCAAAGTGAAATACAGATATAATTCAACCTTAATCCAGATTCCAACATCATTCTTTAATGATATGGAAAAACAAGTTATTAACTTTGTATGAAAAAGAAAAAGTCTCCAGAGATCCACAAGGAAAGAATATTTTTTGGAGGCTTCACATTCTCCCATATCAATACCTACTGTACAGCCGCAGGAGTCAAAACAGTCTGATATTGGTACAAGGACAGACGTATAAACCAATGGAACAGAATTGAGAACCCAGAAGGAAATCTATCCATCTGTGGGGGGCTGACCTTCAACAAAAGGACAAAATCCATTACATGGGAAAAATATAATCTGTTTAAAAAATGGTGCTGGAAAACTGGATGTAGATTTCCAGAAAAATGAAAGAGGTTCCATATTTCTCAGCATATACAAAAATGATCAAAGACATAAATGTAAAACCTAAGATCATAAAGATAATGAAATTAAAAAAACAATAGGAGCAAACAGTTGTTGTTGAATGTCATCAAATATTTGACTTATAGCAACCCTATGTACAACAGAACACTATCCACTCTTGCAACATCCTCACAATCTTTGCCAGCTTGAACTCATAGTTGCAACCATTGTGCCAAGCCATCTTGTTGAGGGTTTCCCCCTGTTCACTGACTCTCTGCTTTACGAAACATTGTATGCTTCTCCATGGCTGTGTCCCTCTGACAACATGGACAACTTCCAATTTTCCCAGTCATATTTTGTACATTCCACATTCTGAATATTAATGAATGGTTGCAGCTATTTATTCTCATTTTGAGTCATAACACATCAGAAAATGAAGGTACAGGAAGCTTTACTCCACATCATTAAGGTCTACACTACTTTGAGGAGGCAGCGCTTTCTTAGTCGTATTTTGAGTGCATTCCAAACTGCAGGGTTCGTCTTCCAGCACTATATTAGACAATGTTTCTCTGCTATTCATAAGGTTGTCAGTGGCAACTTTTTATTTTATTTTTTTCAGACGTGCATGGCCCTGTTTTCTTCCCAGGCTATCTTAGTCTGGAAGCTCCTCTGCAACTGTCTATCCTAAATGACCCTCTTGGTATTTGAAATACTGTTGGCATAGCCTCCAGCCTCACAGTAACACACCAGCAACCATAGTATGAGAAATGAACAAATAAGTGGTGGAGGAGCAAATTTTTGGCTTTAATATATAGCATAAATGCACTGTCATTTATGACATTATGCCCAAAGAGCAGAAGACAAATGCCCAAAGAGCAGAAGATAAAATGGAAAATTGGGACCTCTTAAAAATTAAACCTCAACATAAAGGAAATGAAAATCCTCACAGGTGGACCAATCAACATTATGATAAATGGAGAAAAACTTGAACTTGTCAGGAATTTCATTTTAACTTGGATCCACAATCAACACTCATGGAAGCTGAAGTAAAGAAATCAGATGACGTCTTGCGCTGGGAAAATCTGCAGCAAAAGACTGCTTTAAAGTGTTAAGAAGCAAAGATGTCACTTTGAGGAGCTCTGGTAGCATAGTGCCTAAGGCACTCGACTCCTAACCAGAAGGCTGGCAGTTCAAACCCACCAGCCACTCCTCGGAAGGAAGGTTGCGCAATCCTACTTCTGTAGTGATACTGCCTTGGAAACCCAAGGAGGGGTCGCTATGAATTGGGGCCGACTGGACGGCAAATAACAACAACAACAACAACCCAAGCTATGGCATTTTCAATCACCTCATATGTGTGTGAAATTTTGACAATGAAAAAAGGAAGACTGAAGTATTGATACATTTGAATTGTTGTGTTGGAGAAAAATACTGAAAACACCATGGACTTCCAGAAGAATGAACAAATCTATCTTGGAAGAAATGCAGCCAGAATGCCCTTCAGAAGCAAGAATGCCTAGATTTTATTTCATCTACTTTGGTCATGTTGTCAGAAGGGACCATTCCCTACAAAAGCATATCATGCGTTTTAAAGGAAAGGGCCAGAGAAAGAAGGAAAAACCCTGAATAAGACGGATTGATACAGTGGGTTCAATCATGGGCTCAGGTGTAGCAAGGATTGTAAGGACATATCAAGACCATGCAGTGTTTCATTCTATTGTACATAGGATTGCTGTGAATTGGAGCTAACTTCAAAGCACAACAAACAAATAATTACACACATCAAGAGACTTCAAAAGATTAAAAAGGAAAATCTACAGACTGTGAAAATATTTTTGGTAATCATGTATGGACAGGGGATTAATCTCCAAAATTTATAGACAACTTCAACACCTCAACATCAAAAAACAAACAAATCCATTTAAAAAAATGAGTACAAGACATGAACAGACACTTCACCAAGGAAGATACTTAGGCAGGCAACAAACACATGAAGAAATGCTCATGATTATTAGATTTTTTGAGTAATGCAAATCAAAAAACCATGAGATATCCTAATAATTTAGTTTGTTTGTTTGTTACGTGCTGTTGAATTGGACCTGACTCACAGCGACCCCTCCTTGGGTTTCTGAGGTGGTATCACAGCAAAGTTAAAAGAAAGAGAGGAAAAGAAATACTAGCAAAGGGTTGGAAGGACTGGAATTCTCATGCAATGTAACATGATGCAATCATTGTGGGAAACAGAACAGTGCTATCTTAAAATCTAGCAATATAAATTTCAAATGATCCAGTAACCCAACTATTTGGTAAATAGCCTAGGAAAATAATAGCCATGGGAAGAACAGAAATATGCATTCCCATTTTCATAACAGAATTATTCACAATAGAAAAAAGGTAGAAACCACCTAAGTGGCCATCAACAGGTGAATGGATAAACGAACTATGATAGATACACATAATGGAATACTACACAATGTAAAGAATAATGATGAATCTGCCAAGCACCTCATAACAAGGGTGTTGTTGTTGTTAGCTTTTGTCACGTCATCTTTGACTCATAGTGACCCTACTATGCACAGCAGAACTAAACACCATCTGGTCGCAAGCCAGCTCTGTGATCTTTGCTATACTTGAGCCCATTGCCACAGTCACTGTGTCAATCTATCTTGTTGAGGGCTTTCCCCTCTTTTGTCGACCTTACCAACCATGACATCCTTCTCAAGGAAATAGTCCCTTCTGACAACCTGACCAAAGTAGGTAACACAAAGTCTGATGATTCTCGCTTCCAAGGAGCATTCTGGCTGCAATTCCTGCAGGACAGATTTGTTAGTTCTTTTATCAGTCCATGATACTTTCAGCATTCTTCACCAGCACAACTCAAAAGCATCCATTCTTCTTCAGTCTTCCTTATTCATTGTCCAGCTTTCACATCCATATGAGGCAATTGAAAATATGGTTTGTGTCAGGCACACCTTAGTCCTCAAGGACACATCTTTGTCCCTCAGCACTTGAAAGAGGCCCTTTGAAGCCAACTTGCCCAGTGCTATAAGTTGCCTGATGTCCTGACTGCTGCCTCCGTTGGTGTTGATTATAGAACCAAGCAATGTGAAGTCTTTGACAACTTCAATCTTCTCTCCATTTATCGTGATGCTGTTTATTGGTCCAGTTGTGAGAATTTTTCTTTTCTTTATATTGAGATGTAATCCATACTGCAGACTGCATTCCTGAATCTTCATCAGTCATCCTCACTTTCAGTGAGCAGAGTTGTGTCATCAGTAAGTTGTAAATGATTCTTCCTCAAATCTTGATGTCATGTTTTTCTTCATATTGTCCAGCTTCTTGGATTATTTTCTCAGTATATGGATTGAATAAGTATGGTGAAAGGATACAACCCTGACACACTCCCTTCTTGATTTCAAACCATCCAATGTCAGCCCCAGGGTTACAGGTGAGGAGAGACAACTCAGGGAAGCCCAAGGTAGCAGGCAGGAAGAGCAGGAGAAAGGGGATTAAAAGCCAGGAAGCCAGAGAGAAGAGCAATCAGCCAAAGGGATTAGGTGAGGAGAGGAAACTCAGGCCCTCCCAG
>NW_006921920.1:2823098-2834909 GCF_000298275.1 Orycteropus afer afer | reverse complement strand
TGTTTCGTTCTGCTGTGCATGGGGTCGCTATGAGTCGGAAACGACTCGACGGCACTTAACAACAACAACAACAACAACAATGTCACCTTGGTTTGTTTAAACAACAACCTCCTGGTTTATGTACAGGTTCCTCATGAGTACAATGAAGTGTTCTGGAATTCCCATTCTTCTGAATGTTTTCCACAATTTGTTATGATCCACACAACGAACTGCTTTTGCATAGTCAATAAAACACAAGTAAACATCTTTCTGGTATTCTTTGCTTCAAGCCGAGATCCATCTGACATCAGTATTAATATCCCTTGTTCCACATCCTCTTCTGAATCCAGCTTGCACCTCTGGAAGTTCTCTGTCAATATACTGCTTCAGTCGTTTTTGAATTATCTTCAGTAAAATTTTACTTGTGGATGATATTAATGATATTGTTCAATAATTTCCACATTGTGTGGGATCACCTTTTTTTGAAATGGGCACAAATATGGTTCTCTTCCAGTTAGTCAGGTAGCCATCTTCCAAATCTCTTGGAATAGCTGAGTGAGTGCCTCCAATGGGGCATTTGTTTGTTGAGACATTCCAATGGGTATTCCATCAATTACTGGAGACTTGTCCTTTGGCAATTCCTTCAGTGCATCTTGACTTCTTCCTTCAATATCATTCATTCTTGATCATATGGCAACTCCTGAAATGGATGAAGATCTACTAGTTCATTTTGGTACAGTGACTCTGTATATTCTTCCATTTTCTTTGGAAGCTTCCTGCATCAATCAATATTTTGCCCATAGAATCTTCAGTATTTCAACTCAAGGCTTAAATTTCTTCCTCAGTTCTTTCAGCTTGAGAAATGCTGAGCGTATTCTTCCCTTTTGTTTTTTTAACTTCAAGTCTTTGCACATTTCATTACAGTAATTGGCTTTGTCTGATTGAGCTGCTCTTTGAAATCTTCTATTCATCTCACCTACTTTGGTCATGTTGTCAGAAGGGACCATTCCCTTGTGAAAGATGTCATACTTGGTAAGGTGGAGGGTAGATGAAAGAAGGGAAGGCTTTCAAAAAGATGGGTTGACACGGTGGCTGCAACAATGGTCTCAAGCATACCAAGGATCATGGAGCTGGCGTGGGATCAGGCAGTGTTTCGTTCTGCTGTGCATGGTGTTGCGATGAGTCAGAAATGAATTGATGGCACTTAACAACAATATTCAACTCTTTTATCTTGTCATTTCTACCATTAGCGTTGGCTACTCTCTGCTAAAGGGCAAGTTTCAGAAACTCTTCTTTTATTCATTTTGATCTTTTCTTGTTTTCTTTTCTTTTTAATGACCTCTTGCTTTCTTCATGGATGATGATCTTGATGTCATCCCACAATTCCAGTTTTCAGTCATTGGTGTTCAGTGTATCAAGCCTGTTCCTTACATGGTCTCTAAATTCAGGAGGGATATATTCAATATCATGTTTTAGCTCTTGTGAACTTGCTTTAATTTTCTTCAACTTCATCTTGAACTTGCATATGAGAAGTTGATGGTCTGTTCCACAATCAGTTCCTGGCTTGCTTTTGACTGAAGGTGTTGAACTTTTCCATCACCTCATGCCACAGATGTAGTCCATCTGATTCCATCTGGCAAAGTCCATGTGTATAGTCACCATTTGGGTTGTTGAAAAAAAAAAAATTGCAATGAATGTCGTTAGTCTTGCAAAATTCTATCATGTGATCTCCAGCATTATTCCTGTTACCAACGCCAAATTTTCCAACTGCTGGTGATTCTTCTTTGTTTCCAACTTTTGCATTCTAGTCATCAGTGATAATTAACACATCTTGATTGCAGATTCATTCAATTTCAGACTGCAGAAGTTGATAAAAGATTTTTATTTCCTCATCTTTAGCTTGGTGGTTGGTGCATAAATTTGAATAGTAGTACTGGTCTTCCTTGTAGGCATGTGGATATTATCTTATTGCTGACAGCATTGTATTTCAGGACAGATCTTGAAAAATCCTTTGTGATTATGAATGCCATTCCAATCTTCTTCAAATTGTCATTCCCAGCATAGCAGATCATGTGGTTGTCTGATTCAAAATAGCCAAAACCAGTCCATATCAGCTCACTAATACCTAGGATATCAATCTTTATGTGTTCCATTTAATTTTTGACAAATTCCAATTTTCCTAGATTCATACTCTGTGCATTCCATGTTCCAATTATTAATGGATGTTTGCCACTGTTTTCCCTCAATTTGAGTGGTGTCATATAAGGAAATGGAGATTTTGAAAGCTTTACTTATTCATATCAATAAGGTTCATTCTACTCTGATGATGCAGCTCTTTCCCAATCCTATTTTGGGACCCTTCTGACCTAAGTGCCTAACCTTCCTACACTGTGTCAGACAATATTTCCAAGCTATTCATAAAATTGCCTAGCAATGTAACAGTTTCTCTGCTATTCATAAGGTTTTCCCCAGCCAATTATTTGAGAAGTGGATGGCCTCTTCCTTTTTTCTAGTCTCTCTCAGTTTGCAAGCTGTGCTAAAACGTGTGCACCATGTGCAACCCAGCTGGTGTTTGAAACACCAGTGACACAGCCTCAAGCCTCACAGAAACATGCCACTCCAGTATGACAAACAGACAAGTTTATCTCCCTTAGCTGTTGGAAACCTCTCTGCCCTCCCCTTACCTGGATCCCTGCCTCTTGCTCACTCTGTCATGGTCCCCCTGGATTTCCTTTCTTTTCCCCACTTTCCTGCCATTTGGGGGTGGGGCTTATTTCCCTCCCCTTGCCTGGATCCCTGCCCTGCTCACTCTGTGTGGTTCCTCTGGCTTTCCTTTCTTTTCCTCTATTTTCCTGCCATTGGGGGCACGGACTGGATCCCTCCCCTTACCTGGATTCCTGCCCTGCTATCTCTGCCATGGTGTCCCTGAATTTTCTTTCCTTTCCCCTGCTTTCCCACTGCTTATGGTGGGACCGGAGTCCCTCCCCTTACCTAGATCCCTGCCACTTGCTCACTCTGCTGTGATCCCCCTGGTAACAAGGGTGAACCTAGACAATATCATGCCATGGGAAATTATTCAATTTCAAAAGAACAAATATTATATGAGACAATTACTATAAAAAAAAGTTTACTCACAAAAAGAAACATTCTTTGAAATTTAGCAGAGTGGGTAGGGAAAGGAAGGTATATCACTAACTATAGGATAGACATTATTAATTTGAGTGAAAGGAAAGACAACGTATAATTAGGGGAGGCCAGCACAAAATGATCAATTAAAAGACAAAGGAAGATACTCTCTGATAGATATTGGTGCAAAACGTGAAGCTATGAAAAAAAAAAAAAAAAAAAAAAAACTCAATGCTATCGAGTAGATTCTGACTCATAGAGATCCCATCCTTGGGTTTCCAAGGCAATATCTCTATGGACGTAGATTGTGCAGTCTTCCTTCTGAGGAGTGGCTAGTGGTTTTGAACCACAAGCCTTATGTATTGCCTTGGGCAATACACCACCAGAGCACCACTGAGACTATAATGCTTAGAAACTTGTCTAGCCTGGAACCAGATTCACTACCGTTGCTCAAGTTTCAGTCAAATAATAGGTTTATAGGGTGAACAATAACAATAGGGAGGTATACACTCCTTAGAACAAGAAATCATAGAAAATGAAAAAGACAGTATTTTCTCTGGGATAAAGCTCCAAAGGCAGGAAGAGGTAGGAAAGAACGGTGGATGGAAACAGTAAATCCAGGGAGGATAGTGAGAAGAGTGTTGTTACATTGTGCAATAAATGTCACAAATCAAAATATGTATGAATTATTGAATGGAATATTAATTACTCTGTAAATTTTGACTCAAATCACAATGAAAATTAAATAAATAAATAAGGTGACAGTTTGGAGGTGACATGCAGGCTGAAATTTATTGACGACTTCAATAGAGTGTTAAAGCACTGGACTCAAACCCACCAGCCAGTCCATGGGAGAAAGATGAGGCAGTGTGCATGTATAAAGACTTACAGCCTCGGAAACCTTATGAGACAGTTCTGCTGTGAAGTGTAACGTGACTGTGAGTCAGAATCAAATTGATGGCTATGGGTTTGGTTTGGTTTTGGTTCACTAGAATGTCAAAGGCTCTGAAAAATCCTGCTTTAGAGATTTAACTTTTTTGTTTGCTAAATCATGATACGCTAATACATTCTCTAAGTGTGTTAACTTAAATGATTTTAGAATCCTCATTACGATTGTATCATTTTTCTGGAAAGAGTGTATTTAGAAATATATCTCTTTCATCTGCTTTGCTATATTCTTGCTTTGGATAAATATCAGTATTTCACCATCTATATGCTTCAGAAACCCAAGGAGGGGTCGCTATAAGCCAGGTCCGACTTGACAGCACATAACAACAACATCTCTATCTTCATTCAAATTCCATTTATTCTTTATTCTTTCTTTTAATCTTCTGATTTGAGTAGTGCTTAAGTAGTATCAGCAACTTTGGCCATGATACTGAAGGAATACATTTTTATGCTCCATTGACAAGTACTTGGGACTGATGCAGTGTGTTGAATTAGTGTAAAGACACTGCCTCTTAAGTCCACTGATACTTCAATGGATTGCGAACTGAAACTGATCAAAACTTTCCTCAATAATGATAGCCATATTACCAATTCCAAAGATCACTTTGCATTTGCTTTGATCTTTAAGCAGTAATTGACACAGTGATCACTTATTGCTTCTTGAATCACTCTCTGTTGTATATAGAATAATGGCTCCCAAAATTAACATATTAAGCAGACTGCCCCGTCTTTCTTCTATGGAGCAACTGGTGGGTTTAAACCACTAACCTCTTGCTTAGTAGTCAAGTACTTTAACCACTACACTACCAGATCTCCTTCACTAATTCCTAGAACCTGTTAATATATTAGGCTACAAGGCGAAAGAGAATTAGATTTGTAGATGAAATTAGGATTGCTAATCAGCTGACTTTGAGATGGGGAGATTATACTGGAGTATCCATTCTGGGCAGTGTAATCACAAGGGTTCCTAAATGTGCAAGGGGGAGGCAGAAAAAGTCAGTGTCAGAATGATTTAGCATGAAAGAGATTCGACTTATCTTTGCTGGTTTTGAAGATACAGGAAAAAGTGTCATGAGTCAAGGAATTCAACAGTTTACAGAAGCTTGGTAATGGATTCAGCCATAAGGAACACAGGCCTTATTGACATATTGATTTTATTTCAGTCAGACCTATTTTGGATTTCTGACCTCCAGAGTTCTGATATTGTAATTTTTGTTATTTTAAATCACCAAGTCTATGGTAAATTCTTACAGTAGTAGTAGGAAGTGCATTAGTTTTGTAAAGTGGCAGCAACAAAATACCACAAATTGAGTGACTATTATTTTTTTCCCCCTCTCACAGTTCTGGAAGTTATAAGTCTGAATTCAGGGCATTGGCTCCAGGAGATCCTACCTGCTCAGTTTTGGGTAGTCCTGAGTGGATCTACTCAATTTGTGGACAGATCCTCCTATTTTGCTTCTTGTATTTGACTCTTTTTCCATGACTGTTCTCCCTTTTTATCATCAACCCTCATAAAGGATTAGGATTAGGACTCATCCCACTCTGGGCTGACCTGTTTTAATTTAACTGATATCAAAACCAAAATTCATTTCCAAACAAAATCATGTTCAGCCTTTTTTTTTTTTTTTTTTTCCTTAGGGGAATAATTCAATCAATAACATAAATTAATGAACTCTCTTTACTTCAAATGCCTAACACCATACTATCTGGATCTTTTAATTTCCTTTGCTTGACCCTTGTTGGGTTGATTCTGACTCTTGCAAATGAGCCAAGCATCTATTTGAAGAAATAGGATTTTCTACAATTTAAAAATTGAAATATTATATCTTAGAATTAACCTTCTGAACTCCAGTTTTTCAATATTTATTCAAATTTTAAGTTTAGAAAGTATAGAAAGTAAAGCATTACCAATTACTACCTATAAGATTGAGACTGATTGAGACAAATTATTCAACATCATACATTTTGTTTCTAGGTGTTCATAACAAGTGTTGTCCAGTGACAGATATGTACCAGCACATTCACCAATAATTTCATTTAAAAATAAAGTGCACTGGCTCATTTTAGCCTTTATGAAAGGGAGCTGTAAATCTTCAGGTGGAGCAGCTGAGACAGAGCTCAACTGTTCAGTACATTGAACATCTTTATTTTTTAAGGAAATTAAGGGATTCTAAATCATAACACATTATTTATGTGTACTGATCACAGACAGGTCTAACTTCAAGGCCAGAAAAAATACATGATATATTCTTACTATAGCAGTGCTATTTGAGTATAAAAAAAATAACTGCTATGTCATAATCATCCTCATGAAATGGCTGCAACAAAGATGACATAAGGGAAGTTGTGAATGACTGATAAATTGTTTTTGGCTTTGCAATATATAAGTGATTAGGGGTGATGTTTTCATTAAATCAAAATATCCATTTTATTAAAAGGAACTTTTGTCACCATGGGTATCTGTCATTCATACATTTGATAGGTTTTGGTTCCACAACACGGACATTGATTTTTTTCATGTGAACATTAATGTCTTCTGTTCTTCAGATTGCTTAGGTTAGAAGTAGACAATTGTTACTAAGCAGTTCTTCAATCCAATATTTTATTTGAAACAAGGAAAACTTATATATTGGTGATAAATTGTAACGGGAATTTCATTTGTGAACTATGTAAAACCAAACCAAACTCACTGCTGTCCAGTCAGATCTGACTCATAGCGACCCCTACTTGGGTTTCTGAGGCAGTATCATTATGGAAGTAGATTGCCCAACCTTCCTTCTGAGGAGTGGTTGGTGGGTTTGAACTACCAGCCTTCTGGTTAGCAGTCAAGTTTCTTAGGCACTACACCACCAGAGCTCCTAATTATAAAGACAAACATGCACTTTACATACATTAAGGGTCATTAATCTGTCTGGCGGGAGCTCTGGTAGCATAGTGGCTATGAGTCGGGTTTGACTCGATGGCACATAACAACAACAACAACAATCTGTCTGGAAAATGGGAATCACCAAGCAGATTCATTGGCAAACCTCTATGCTGAGATTTACAGATTATCAATCTACCACCTTCCCAATGATCTCACAATGTTTTAACATGTAAAATAAGCATGACAAAATTACATATAATGATGTGGTTATGACAAATTGTTTCATAATGGCGTAGAAAAGAAAAAGAAGGAATAATAAAGAAATACTAAAAAAATATTTAAGAAAAGTGAATTTGGAGTTCTGGTAAGGTGGTGGAATAGGCAGGCAAACTACACAGACCCTCTTCAACAAAGAAAAGGGGAAACTTTGCATTTGTTTGATCTTTCAGTAGCAATTGACAAAATGATGAGATAAACAGGATACAGAAGATAATCTTGGAGCTCTGAGCTTTGAAAGGAAGGATACAGAAGTGGACTAAACTCCAACTAGTAGAAGAACTTGCATGAAAACACCTAAAAAGGAACCATATAGAGCTGAGTTCTGTCAGCCATCCTGACCACATGGATAGCTTGGATATTGTCAAGTGATATTAGGACCTAAGAAGTGACCTAAAAATTGGCCTCGCTATCCAGAAGCTGCATGGAAGACTGCACTGGTGGCTGGTGAATAAAAGGGGAAGCAGTGAGAGGGAGATGGGTTGAGCTGTGGACTTTTGGCTGCCCAAGGGCACAGCCATTTGAATGTTTACAAGCAGTTGGACCATTTTGGATATTTAAAGTGACATCATTCTCTCAGATTCCAGGGACCTAAGAATAAGTTCCACTTTCTGGGGACCACAAGGACATTCTGGACATGAAAGACTGGACAGGTGCAATATTCTTCTTGTTACTCTTTTACACTACACCCTCTTGGTGAACGGAGATGTGGCCAGCCCCCACTCCTACCATTCTTCTGGGCTGGCAGGAATTCCAGTCCAGTCTCTGTGCTCTGACAGAGACTGGGTGACCTGCCCTGTCCTGCCGCACCCTACCCAGAGCAGTCACTATGAGTCAGGTTCAACTCAACAGCAGTATTTTTTGTTCAGTTTGTTTATCTTTGTCTTTTTTAAAAATATTAATATTGTTGTCTTTTTTTATTGTTATTCTTTATTCTTTCCTGCCCAGGTTCTAGTTTTCAGGTTTTTCTCTCTTCCCTTTTCCTGATCCCCACTTTTTTTTTTCTTGTGGTTCTCCTCATTCCTTGTTTTTCTTTTTGCATTTTTCCCATTTTTTTTCTTCATTATTCTCCTACTCTACCTCTTTTCTCTTATTGCCCCTATCTAGATATGATATTTTCTTTTTCTTTTTGTTTTTTTCCCCCTTTTCTATGCATATATCTTTTGGCTAATTACAGCATTTCTTTAAATATTTTCTCTCATATATTGCCTTTCCTTCTCCCACCCCCAACTTTGGTGATTGTTCCTGTATGTTTATTTTTATTATTTTTTTTGTCCACTAACTTTTACTATTTTGATGATTTTTCAATTATTGTTTTTGTCTAATGGGAGACATCAACTGTGCCCATATGATGCAACCACCCTGTGTCTCCTGCAGCTCCACTTACTTAGTGAGCACCACCAATTCCTTCTTCAGCAATTGGACAATGATAAATGACAACCAAGAGGAGCCTGACTCACCCTTAACTGCTCTACACAAGCAGTTAACAGAGATCTGTGCAGCCACACTAATTCTCTATCACAACCTCCAGGAGGCAGCGGTGAGAATGCATAAGTGCTGCCACTAGTTAATAGAAGAATACAGTACCCTGCTTATTCAGATACAACAAAAATAAATTAATTAATAAAACAAAGAAAATGAAAATCTTGAGAAAATCACTCTAATAGACAATCATTAAATAAATAGGAATACAATAACATCATGATGTCTTAGAGGAAATAGACCATCACATTCCACATCAAGAAGCAAGATAAAGTGGTAGAAACAATGGAGCAGGATATAGACCCAGAACACATCCCTGAGGCAGAAGCAGAATTGGAAATCCTTGATAAAGAATTAAAAAGAATTATACTTAGGTATCTTCAAAAGATTGAGAGACAGATCAAGGAAAACACTGACAAAATTAAGGGAAACACAGACAAAACACTAGAACAATTTCAGAAGAAAAGACAAAAACAAAATGAAAAAATAAATGAAAAATTAGAAATGATAGAAAATCGACAGCTAGAAAACCAGAAGATTAACACTAAATTTTCAGAAATAGATAACACATCGGAATGAGAAAAGAGTAGAATCATATCAACTGAAAACAGAGTTAATGAGACTGAAGACAAATACCATAATACTTCTTGGGAAAGGGATCAATCAGAGAAAAAGATCAAAACAAAGTGAAGAAAACCTAAGGTTCATGTGGAACCCTCAAAAGGAATAACCTATGTGTAATTGGAATTCCAAAACAGGAAGGGGGGAAAAAAAAAACCCAGAAAATTTTCCAAGATTTCTTCAAAGAGAACTTCCCTGATACAGTGAAAGATGAGAATATATCCATTCAGAAAGTCCAACAAACCCCAAACAGGATAGACTCTCCCAAAAAATCACTAAGACACATCATCATCAAACTCATCAAAACCAAAGACAAAGAAAGTATACTAAAAGCAGCACAGGAAAAGTGAAAGGTTACTTACAAAAGGCAACCAAAAAGTCTAAGCTCTGAATTCTCGGTAGAAACCAAGCTGGTGAGAAGGCAATGGTGTGGTATATATAAAACCTGAAAGAGAAAAATTTCCAACCAAAAATTATATAGCCAGCAAAATTGTCCTGTAAATATGATGGTCAAATTAGGAGATTTCCCGATAAGCAGAAATAAGGGAATTTGTTAAAACCATACCAACTTTACAAGAGATGCTAAAGGGAGTCCTTTTAACAGAGAACCAATAATAGCAAACAACAACCAACCATTAAAACACAAGATGATGTAATCCAGAAACCAACACAGCTGTGGAAGTATCCAAAACAAAATAAGTTTTTAAGAGTGTAAGCAGGGAACAAGATTTATCAATTGGCAAATGAGGACAACTACAAACCAGAAAGGGGAAAAATTGCATAGTTACAGAATTTCTAAAAGATGAGGAAGTTAAGAGAGTTGCAAGGTAGAATGGGTTGTTCTAAACTCAGGGAGAAAATTATAAATCACAGGGTAACATCAAAGAAAAATTATAAACCTTCACATCATAACAAAAAGGAGGACAAGCACAAATATATAGCAAATACTAAAACAATAACAATGAAAGAAAAGACAACATAATTCATAAGCATAATGAGCTCAGCACAGATAATTATGTGTAACAAAGAAACCAGGAACACCAAGAAAAACACATAACAAAATGACAACAACCAGTTCATACTTGCTAATAATTATTATATTAAATGTCAATGGATTCAACGTACTACTTAAGAGGTGGGGAGTTGCAGACTGAATAAGAAAACATAACTCATCAATATACAGTCTACAAAGATACACCTTAGAGACAAAGACAAAATAGACTAAAAATCATAGGTTGAGAAAAGGTATATCAAGCACACAGAAACCATAAAAGAGCAGGAGTGGCAATATTAATTTCTGATCAAATTGAATTTTAGACAAAACCACCATATGAGACAAGGAAAGATATTATATAAAACTGGAAAGAAACTTAACAAAGACACAGAACAACTAAACAATACAATCCACCAGTTTGACCTTACAGACATCTACAGAGCACTTCACCCAATAACAGCACAATATACATTCTTTTCCAGTGCACATGGAACATTCTCCATGATAGACCAATGTTAGGCCAAAAAGTAAGTCTTAATAAATTTAAAAACAATAAAATACTGCAAAACATCTTTTCAGATCAAAATGCTATCAAATTAGAAATGAGCAAAAGGAAGATCAATGGAAAAAGAACAAACACACAGAAACTGAAAGGAATACCTTCTTTAAGAACAACTGGGTAATAGAAAAAAAATAATAATTAAAAAATTCCTTGAATCAAATAAGAATGAAAAAACAACATACCAAAATCTTTGGGACACAGCAAAAGCAGTGATCAGAGGCTAATTTATGACAATAAATGCACACATCAAAAAAGAAAAAAGAGCCAAAACAAACACCTTAAATGAACATCTCTAACAAGTAGAAAAAGAACAGCAAGAAAAACCTACAGTCACCAGAAGAAAATAAACAATAAAGGTTCAAGCAGAAATCAAAGAAACAGAAAATAGAAAGACAATAGAAAAAATCAATATGACTAGAAGTTGGCTTTTTGAAAAGATCAATAAAATTGACAAACCACTAGCAAATTTAACAAAGGAAAAGAAGGAGAGAATAGAAATAACATGAATAGGAGACAAAATAGGCAACATCACAACAGAATTAACTGAAATAAAAAACGATAATATCAGTATACTATGAAGAACTGTACTCTGACAAATTTGAAAATCCTGAAGAAATGGACAGATTTCTAGAAAAACACTATTTACGTAAACTAACACAGACTGAGGTAGAAAAGTTGGACAAATCCCTAACTAAAGAAGAAATTGAACAGGTCATTAAAAAATTACCAACAACAACAAAAAGGCTTGGCCCAGATGGTTTCAATGCAGAATTCCACCAAACATTCATAGAAGAACTGATACAAATCCTACTTAAATTATTCCAAAACATACCAAATATATAGTAGCGCTAACAAGAAACATGTGATCCCACAGAATGTAGAAATTATAGAACAATATCATTAATATCACATGCAAGTAAGATCTTACTGAAGATAATTCAGAAACGTTTGCAGCAG
>NW_006921920.1:2813574-2822223 GCF_000298275.1 Orycteropus afer afer | reverse complement strand
CCGTGCTTGGTAGGGTGGAGGGTTGACGAAAGAGGGGGAGGCCTTCAATGAGATGGATCAATATGGTGGCTGTGATGATGGGATCAAGTATAGCAGGGATTGTGGGGCTGGCACGGGATCAGGCAGTGTTTCGTTCTGCTGTGCATGGGGTTGCTATGAGTCAGAAACGACTCGACAGCACTTAACAACAACAACAACAACAAGGAACAAGGTTGTGGTCACTTCTTGCCACAGCCAGCTTCCCAGAGGAAGTGAGTAGTTGGACCTGTGGGCTTGGGACCACAGTTGCTGGGGACATCAAGCTCAATTGACATAACATACTACAAAAAACATTGTTCCACATCCTACTTTGGTGAGTAGCAACTGGGATCTTAAAAGCTTGCAAGCAGCCATCTAAATGCAACAACAGGTGTCTTCTTGTCCAGAGCAAAGAAGAATGAAGAAAACCAAAGATTCATGGAAACAATTAGTCTAAGCAACTGGTATGCCATGTGATCCTCAGTCTACATGACTAGGAGACCAGAAGAACTAGATGGTGACTGGCTACCACTGTCAACCACTTGGAGGGGGATGCATGTATGTAGGTATGAGATCCTGGATAGAGTGGAAGAACAATGTGGAACAAAACTCAAAATTATCTGTGGGAAAAAAAAAAAAAAAGGAACCAGTTTTGGTGTTCTGCTGGAGCCTGATGGAACCACTGAGATTATATCCCTTAGCTGACCTTTAGGTCTGGAATTGAACCCACACCTGTGGCTTCCAGCCAAACACAAGACAGGGATATGAGGTGAACATTTACACTAGATAGATACACTCCTTGGAGAGAACAATCATGGGAGAATAGAAGGGCTGTGCATGCACAGGGAAACTGCTCAGGTGTCAGGAATGCATGGAGGGAAAGAAATAGGGAAGGGGAGGAAGTGGGAGGGGAGCTGTTGTGTTCTGATAAATTGTATTCAATATCATGAGACAAAGTTTATGTGAACTACTGTGTGGAAAATGAATTTGCTGTGCAAACTTTCACCCAAATCACAATTAAAAAAAAAATAAAAAAAGAAAGAAAAGAAAGTTGATGTAATCTGGATTGGGATTGCATTGAATGTATAGATTGTTTTGAGTAGAAATGACATTTTCATAATGTTCAATATTCCTATCCAAGAGGATAGTATGTTCTTCCATTTATGTATATGTCATGTGATTTCTGGAAGTACTTTTTTGTAGTTTTCTTTGTACATGCTTTTGTCTCCCTGCTAAGATTTATTCCCAAGTATTTTATTATTTTATTTTTGTTAGCTATCATAAATGGTAATGATTTCCTTATTTGCTTTTCAGCAATCTCTTTGCTGGTGTAGAGGAATCCAACTGATTTTGAGATGTTGATCTTGTATCCTGCCATTATGCTCAGTCTCTCAATTAGTTCCAGTAGATTTTTTACTCAATCTCTTGGGTTTTCTAGGTATAGGATTATATCATCAGTAAATAGAGTTTGACTTCTTCTTTACCAATCTGGATGCCTTTGATTTCCCTTTCTTGCCTTATTGCTTGTTTCCTTGGATGTGTGGCCTGGACATGTGGAGTTTCGTTGGGCGTGTGGCCTGCCTCCAGTATATACATTGATATTCTGACAAAGCTCAATTTCTTTCTCAACCCTGAACTCTCTCTTTACATGACTTTGTTCTTTGGGAAAAAAAGTGTGTAGAAGTCTGTGGCTTGCCACCTGAACTGCAGATTTTGGATTCACCAATCCCTATAAACAAGTGAGACACCAATGTTCTTAAGCCAGTTGTTTGGCATATAGATTTGGGACTTGGCAATCCCTATAATTGTGTTAACCATTTTCTTGTTGGAGATACATTCTTGAAGTAAATTTGTCTCTTTATACATCCATATATGCTTCACTGATTCTGTACCTCAAAATAACCCAGACTAAGACATTTGGTACCATGGTTGTTTCTAAAGGAAGAAAATCTTAAGGGTGAATTTTCTGAATTGATTTCCAATCCTCAGTAGACTTAAAGTCTCTAATGACTCCATTTCTGTCAATAAAGTAGGCACTTTTAATCCATGGTGTAATGTGGCAATAGAAATACTCAAAATATCACCACCATTGGATCACATTTGTGAAAGAAAAAGTATTCTGGGTGATGATGTATTTGACACTTTTCAATATATTTGTGGAACTGACAAATATGATAAAAATGGATGATTGGTTCTACATTTGCTAGACAAAGTGCAGCTGCAACTGGGGCATTGCCTGAGATAGATAACTTATAAGACATTTCTGAATGTCCCTAGGACTCACTACTACCACTCATGTTTGCTTCTAGACATATAATTATACTTAAGACCCAGTGAACCTCTAGAGATGAAGTACAGAGTGTGACCCATGAGGAGCTATGTTACATCCCAAAACAACTGCTTGATTTTTCTAATATATACAAAGACATACCTGGGGAATATGTGTGGAATTGGCTATTGAGGATGTGAGATAATGGTGGAAGAACACAAAGTTGGATCAGTGTGAGTTTAATAATATGGGCCCACATAGCAGAGATTCTTCATCCAACATTTCAGCTTGAGATTATAAAGAGTTAGCCTATAATAAATAAAGATGAAATACCTGAACTGCCTTGGTATATTGTTGAATAAGTATCAAAAGGGTTAGGGAAATTGTAATGTTAGAGTAGATTTATTTTTTTGAACCCAAAGAGACTGGCTTTGCCCAGGGAGTTCCCAAAGTACATATCTTTCACCAGAACTATAAAAAATAAATCTATGATGTCAGTCCCAACATCCTTGAAGACTACTGTGATTGATCTTCTATATAGGTCAGATTTTACAGTGGAAACTGTCCCAGCTGAATTAAGACATCTAGCTACAATGGAGCTCTGGTAGCATAGTGGCTAAAGCACTTGACTGCTAACCAGAAGGCTGGCAGTTCAAACCCACCAGCCACTCCTCGGAAGGAAGGTTAGGCAATCCTACTTCCGTAGTGATACTGCCTCAGAAACCCAAGGAGGGGTCGCTATGAGTCGGGGCCGACTCGACGGCACATAACAACAACAATGACAGCTACAATGGGGTGATTGAATCCTGGAATGGAGTGGAGAAATGGCAGCCCTTAATCTCTATAGATTGGGTGGGATTGGTCACAGTAATGGACAGAAGAATCAAAGCAGTAATCAGAATAGTCTGACTTGCATGGACTTTTTGCACTGGCTATTCAGTTATGGTGTCCCTAAGAGTGAAACAGATAGGAAACCTGCTAAATATTTATTTAAAGAATTCTAGATCAAATGAATTGCAGTCTAACTTGAATCTTTAGAATGGAGAACCTTGGCCCTACAATTAATTGCCAGACTTGAGCAGTATACAGACCCATAAACTCTTGAATGAAGGAAGAAAGAACTCACTACATTGTCAAAAATTTATACCATTAATCTTTCTCTCAACCTTCCTCAAAGGGATCCATAACCTTTTGAAATAGTGATTGCTCACTTGAAAAAAAGGAAATAATCACACTTTCAGGACATTATTGGACACTGGCTCTGAACTGCCACTAATTCTCAGAAAGCCAAAATGTCACTTTGTCCCTCCAGTAAGAGTAGAAGTACACAGAAATCTTAGCTCAGTCTTATTATTCTATGGGATATTAACTCAAATCCATCTAACAGTGAGTCCGCTGGGTCCCCAAACCCATCCTGCATTGATTTCTCCTGTTACATAATGCATAATTGAAGTAGAAATATTCAGCACCCAGGAGAACCCTTATATTAGTTTACTGACATGTGCAGTAAGGGCTATTATGACAGGAAAGGAAAAGTTGTAGACATTAGAACTGCAACTACCTAGGAAAATAGTCAACCAAAACCAATATTTCATTCCTAGAGGGACAGCAGATATTAATGCTCTTATCAGAGACTTGGAGGATGCAGGAGAAATAATTCCCAACACATTTTCATTCATCTCACCTATTTGGCCTCTGCAGAAAACAGATGGATCTTGGAGAATGATGGCAGATGCTCTGGTTACCTAGTGCCACTTTGAGAAGAATATTCTGCAAATGGGATGTCCTTAACAAACAAGAGTTTATTCTCTCATAATTTGGAGGCTTTAAGTCTGAGTTCAAAGTGCCAGGCTCTAGGGGCTGGGTGAAAACATCTCAACTTTGAGCATCAATTCTGCCTCCTGCTCCCAGCCCACTGGAGTTAAAGCTTTCCTTAATTCAGACAGCTACTGGCTGCTGAGAAGGACAAGCCCAAGGTTGACAAGTAAAAAGGCACAGTCCTGATGTTACCAAACCACATAGCACGCCATCAATTCAAGTCCATTGTGAGTCCCAAGGTCAACAAAGCATGGTAGGCTGATGAACAATGACATGCCTACATGCAGGGTCCAAGTGTACCGTAGGCTAGAGACCATTCCCACAGCTGCTGCTTATATACGAGAAGCAGACCATATACCCTAAGCAGCTACTAAGCTGCTTGTGGTAGACCCCACCATGAAGTTGATTGCCAGTCTCATCATGGGTAATAACTACCACCAGCTTCCCAGGCACTCAACCAGGCCCAGCCAAGTTGACAGACAAATTTAACTACCACAGTGGATTATCATAAACTTAACCAGGTGGTGACTCCAATTGCAGCTTCTGTTTCAGACGTGGTTACATTGATTCAGCAAATTAATGTCTCCTTGTACCTAGTATTCAGCTATTTATCTGGCAAATGCCTTTTCTCAATTCCTGTTTCAAAATACCATCAGAAGCACTTTACCTCAGCTATCAAGACCAGCAATATACTTTCACTCTCCTACTTCAAGGATATAGCAAATATCTCTGGTAGCATAGTGGCTAAGTCACTTGCCTGCTAACCAGACGGCTGGCGGTTCAAACCCACCAGCCACTCCTCGGAAGGAAGGTTGGGCAATCCTACTTCTGTAGTGATACTGCCTCGGAAACCCAAGGAGGGGTCGCTATGAGTCGGGGCCGACTCGATGGCACATAACAACAACAACAACAACAATATGAAAATTTAGTCCACAGAGACCTAAATTACCTTTTCCTTCCACAATATGTAGGAGCTCTGGTGGCATAATGCCTAAGGCTGATGATTCAAACCCACCAGCCAATCCTTGGAAGGAACATTGGCAATCTACTTTTGTAGAGATACTGGCTCAGAACCCCAAGGAGGGGTCACTATGAGTCAAATCAACTCAACGGTAGTGAGTTTGTTTTTACTGGTTTACACAAGATGTCATATTGATCGATTTCATTGATGATATTATGATGATAGGACCTACAAAGAAAGAAGTATCAATGGCTTTAGACTTACTAGTAAGATATTTGTATGCTAGAAGGTGAAAAATTATCTCAACAAAAATTTAGGAGCTTTATATCTCAGTGAAATTTCTAGGGGTCCAATGATGTTGGACATGTTGAGATATTTCTTCTAAAGTGAAGGGTATGTTGTTGTATCTGGGTCCTCCTACAACTGAAAAAAAGGCACAATGCCTGATGGGTTTCTTTGCATTTTGGAGGCAACCTATCCCTCATTTGAGTGTGCTACTCTGGCCTGTTTATCAAGCTACTAGAAAAGCTGCTGTATTTGAGTGGGTCCCAGAACAAGAGATGGCTCTACAAGAGAGGTTCAAATAGCCATGAAGCTGCTCTGCCAGCTGGGCTATAAAATCTGGCTGATGGTTCTTGAGGTGTTGATAACTGATGGGGATGCTGTTTAGAGTGCTTAGCAGGCCCTTATTGATAAATTATAGCACAGACACAGGATTTTGCATTAATGTCCTGCCACGTTCTGCAGATAACTACTCTCTTTTAAGGATCAGCTTTTGTGTTAGTACTGGGCCCTAGTAAAAACTGAACCATGACCCTCCAAGTTATCATGCAGCCTGAGTTGTCCAAAATTAATTGAACATTGTCTAATCTACAGAGTCATAGAATTGGACATGCTCAGCAGCACTTCATCATAAAATGGAAGTGATATGTAATAGATTTGGCTTGAGCAGGACCTGAAGGCACAAGAAAGTAACATGAGAATGTGTCCCAAATGCACATGGTCCACACTTCTGTCACATTATCATCCTTTGTACTTATGACCTTATGATGAATTCCTTAAAATAAATTGACTGAGGAAGGAAAAAAAAAAAACCTTCTCCCAGGTTTATAGATGGTTTTATGTGTTATGCAGGCACCATTCCGAAAAGGACGGTGGTGGCACTGCAGCCCCTTTTCGGGATATCCTTGAAGAACTGTAGTGAATGGAAATCCATGCAATTGGCAGAACTTCAAGTGGTGCATCACATTGTTCATTTTGCTTGGCAAGAGAAATTGCTAGAAGTGCAATTGTGTACTGACTAAAGTGTTGTGGCCAATGGTTTGGCTGGATGGTTAATGTCTTGGAAGGAAAGTGATTGAAACCTTGGTGATCAGAAGGTATGGGGACAATATATGTGGTCAAATCTTTCTGAATGGGCCAAAGATGTGACAATATTTGTGAATGCTCACCAAAAGGAGACCTTGGTGGAGGAAGATTTTCATAATCAAGGGGATAGATAGCTCATTTTGTGGAAATAATTGAATCTTTTTCTTCAGCCACTCCTATCATTGGCTAATGCACTCATGAACAAAGTGGCTATAATGTCAGGGATGGAGGTTATGTATGAGCTCGGCAACATGGATACAGCTACTGCTGAGTCACCAAACTACCATTAGGAGACACCAACACTGAGTCCCAAATATGACACAATTTCTTGGGGTGATCAACCAGCAACGTGGTAGCAAATTGATTACATTAATCCTCTTCCTTCATGGAAAAAGCAGCATTTTATTGTTACTGGAATAGAAACTTACTCTAATGAGGATTTTCCTCTCTGCATGCAATGCTTCTGCCAGAGCTACATGGACTTCCTGAATGCCTTGCCCACTATGATGGTATCCTAAAAATGAAGTGAGGCAGTGGGCCCATACTCAGGGAATTCACTGCTCATACCATGCTGTCCATCAACCTGAACAAGCTGATGTGATGGTTAAGTTTGTGTGTCAATTTGGCTGGGCCTGGTTGAGTGGCTGGGCAGCTGAATGTAGTTATTCCCCATTGTGAGACTGGTAATTAACTCCATGATGGAATCTATTGGAGCAGCTGAGTAGCTGCTTTGGGAATGTGGTCTGCTTCCCATATGTAAGAAACAGCTTTGGGAATGGTCTCTATCTGATGGCATGCTTGAACCCTGCAAACAGCTGTGTTGTGGTTCAGCAGTCTGCCATGCTCTGCTGACCTTGGGCCTTTCAATGGACTTGAATTAATAACCTACCATGTGGTTTGGTAACATTGGGACTGTGTCATTTTATTTGTCAACCTTGGGTTTGTTTGCTTCAGCAGTCAGTAGCTGCCTGAGTGAAGAGACACCTCTAGCTTCAGTGAGCCAGGAGCAAGAGGCACAGCTGAAGCCCAAGATTGAGGGGTTTTCACATAGCTGCAAGAGCCTGGCACTTTGAACTCAGACTTCTAGCCTCCCAAACTGTAAGAGAATAAACTCCTGTTTGTTCAAGCTATCACCTTTGTTGTATATTCTTGTCAGAGCAATACTAGGTAACCAAAACAGCTGGTTTGATAGAACAATGGGATGGCCTTTTAAAGATATAATTACACCACCAGATAGATGGCCACATCTTGCATGACTGGTGCAGTTTTCCCTAGGAAGTTCCAGGGAAGCTCCAAACCAGCATCCAATATATGATTTTGTTTCTCTTGTAGCCAGAATTTATGAGTCTAGGAATCAAGTGAGGGAAATGGGTGTGGCACCACTCACTATCACCTCTAAGGACCCATTCACAAAATTTTTGCTTCTGATCTTGAGACTGTATGCTATGTGTGTCTAGAGGTCATAGTTTCAAAGGGAAGAATGCTCCTACTGAAGACACAACACTGACTCAACTGGAAGTTAAGAATGCCACTCAGTCATTTGGGACCCTTCATTCCTCTGGATTAACAGGAAAATAAGGAGTTTTGGTTTGTGTGATTGATCCTGATTACCAAGGTGTAATCAGTTTGGCATTACATAATGGAGATATAAAAAGAATATGTCTGGATTACAGGAGATCCCTTAGGGCCTCTCTTAATATTACCATGCTCTGTAACTAAAGTCAATGGAAAACTACAGAAACCAAATTCTGATATGACTACTAATGGTCCAGACCTTTCTGGAACGAAGATTTTGGTTACCCTACCAGGCAAAGGACCATGATCACCTGTGGGGATTGCTGAGGGCAAAGGAAATATGGAACGGGTTATGGAAGAAGGTAGCTCTATATACCAGCTAAGGTGATGTGAACAGTTGCAGAAATGAGGACTGTAATTGTTACGAGTATTTCTTCTTTTATTCTTTTTGTCTTGTTAGAGATGTGTGTGTGTGTGTGTGTGTGTACACAAATAGAAGAAGAAACACAGAGAGAACAAATATCTTCATTTTCTTCCCTATTTATCCTGTATTATAAAATACAAGATATAAGCAGAGTTACTTTGTGTTAAGTTGTATGCATTTTAATTATATCATGTTGTTGTTGTTGTTAAGTGCCGTCGAGTCGTTTCTGACTCATAGCGACCCCATGCACAGCAGAACGAAACACTGCCCGATCCT
>NW_006921920.1:2802386-2808964 GCF_000298275.1 Orycteropus afer afer | reverse complement strand
TCAAACCCACCAGCCACTCCTCGGAAGGAAGGTTGGGCAATCCTACTTCCGTAGTGATACTGCCTCAGAAACCCAAGGAGGGGTCGTTATGAGTTGGGGCCGACTCGACGGCATATAATAACAACAACAACATATTCTTCTTTATGCTATAAATATCAATGGTATATTATTTAGTGGTAGGAATTTCCTGCCTCCTTAAAAGTCAAGCTTTTCTATTTACAGGTCTTGCATTCCTATTTTACGAAGTATGAATAGTTGTCTTCCTGGGAAGTATTTCTTGAATTCTGTAGTAATTCCAGAAGGGAGTTGGATGAAATAGTCACATATTGCTTTTCCTAATAATTGTATTTTAAGGTAATATTAAACACAGTGCCTGAGATCTATTATGTAAGTTATAAATGTGTGCTCTAAAGACTGGTTAATAATATTATGTTACAAATATCTATGACTGTATAACATTTAGATTTACTATTATTTCTTAATTTTTACTATATTCCCCACACTGTAATCAGTAAATTAAATAATTCATTAATCTAATCTCTTAATAACTGATTTATATGTACATACTAAAATACAATCATAAGATAAAAGATAATGTTTTCTAAGTCCCTCTACCACCTGTTGTTTTTGTTAGCTGCCATTGACTCAACGCCAATTCATAGCAACCTCATGTACAACAGAAAGGAACATTGCCTGGTCCTGTACCATCTTCATGTCCGTTAGTATGTTTGAGTTCATTGTTGTGACCACTGTTTATTTTCACTGTGTTCTGACTTAAGGGACTCATTTTACAGTATTATATTGGACAATGTTCTGTTGTGATTCATAAGGCATTCATTGACTAATTTTCAGAAATATATTGTCAGGGGTTTCTTCTAGCCTATCTTAGTTTGGAAACTCTGCTGAAATTTTTCCATCAATGAGACTCTATTAATATTTGAAATATTGGTGGCATAGCTTCTAGCATTGCAGTAACATGCAAACCACCACAACATGGCAAAATGACAGACTGGCAGTGTTCTATCACCTGTTGTTGTTAGGTCCCATTGAGTTGGTTCTGACTCACGGTGATCCTATGTATGACAGAATGAAACACTGTTTGGTCCTGCACCCTCCTCACAATATTTGATATGCTTGAGCCCATAATTGCAGCCACTGTGATGATCCATCTTGTCAAGAGTCTTCCCCTTTTTCTCTTACCCTCTAATTTATCAAGCATGCTATCCTTCTCCAGAAGCAGGTCCCTTCTTTGCAAGCACCACAATTCAAATGCTTCAATTCTGTCTTTTTTTTTTTATTATTCATTGTCTACATTTTACATGCATATGAAGCTATTGAAAATATTATGGCTTAGGTCAGGCTACCTGAGTCCTCAAAATTACATTTTTGTTCTTTTAGGACTTTCAAGAAGTCTTTTGCAGATTTGCCTGGTGTCATGATGATGGTGATGATGATGATAATGATAATAATAATAATAATAATAATAATAAACCTCACTGCCACCTAGTTGATATCACTCATAGCAAACCCTCCTTGGGTTGCCAAGGCTGTATCTCTACAGAAGTAGATTGCCCAATCTTCTTTCTGAGGAATAGCTGGTGGGTTTGAACCACCAACCTTCTGGTTAACATTCAAATGACTTAGACACTATACTACCAGAGCTCCTTCTGATTTCTCGACTGCTGCTTCCATGAGCATTGATTGTGGATCCAAGTAAAATCCAAGTAAAATGATATCCCAGACAACGTCAATCTTTTCTCCATTTATTGTGATGTTGTTTGTTGGTCCAGTTGTTAGGATTTTTATTTTCTTTATGTTGAGGTGTAATCCATACTGAAGGTTTTAGTCTCTGATTTTCATCAGTCAGTGCTTCAAGTCTTCACTTTCAGCAAGTAAGGTTGTGTTATCTGCATATCACAGGCTGTTAATGAGTCTTCCCACACTACTGATGCCACATTCTTCTTCATATATTTCAGCTCCTTGGATTATTTGCTCAGCACACAGATTGAATAACTATGGTCAAAAGATACTATCCAGATGTGCACCTTTCCTCATTTAAAATCATGCAATATCCCCTTGTTCTAGTTGAATGACTGCCTCTTGTTTTATGCACAGGTTCCTCATGAAGGCAATTAAGTGTTCTGGAAATCACGTTCTTTGCAATGTTATCCAGAATCTGTTATGATCCACAAGGTCAAGTGCCTTTGCATAATCAATATAACACAGGTAAACATTTTTCTAGTATTCTTTGCTTTCAGCCAAGATCTATTTTCCATACCCTTTCTTGAACCTGACTTGAATTTCTGTCAGTTCCCTGTCAATGTATTGCTAAAACTGTTTTTAAATTATCAATTTGATTCATGTGTATCCCATCAGGTGAGGTCCTTGTGTATGGTCACTGTTTATGTTGTTGAATAAAGGTATTTTTAATGAATAAGTCATTGGTCTTGTAAAATTCTATCTCTAACATCATTTCTATACTCAAAGCCTTATTTTCCTACTACTGATGCTTCTTCTTTGTTTCCAACTTTTACATTGCATTTACCAGCAATTATTAATACATCTTGATTTAATATTTGGTCAATCTCAGACTATCAAAACCCAAACCAAACTCACTGCTGTCGTATAAGATCCAACTCATAGTGATCCCTCTTCAGGTTTCCAAGGTGGTATCACTATGGAAGTAGGTAGCCCAACCTTCCTTCAGAGGAGTGGCTGGTGGGTTTGAACCACCAGCCTTCTGGTTTGCAGTCAAATGTCTTAGGAACTACTACACCACCAAAGCTCCTATCTCAGAAGTTGGTATTAAAAAAAAAAAAAAAAAACCTTCAATTTTTTCATCTTTGGAATTAATGGTTGATATGTAAATTTGAATTTTTGTATTGTTAACTGGTCTTCCTTGTGGACATATGAATATTATCCTATCACTGAAAGCATTGTACTTCAGGATAGATTCTGAAATATTCTTTTTGAAGATGAATATGACACCATTCCTTTCAGTTTGTCATTCCTGGCATAAAAGACCATAGGATTGTGAGATTCACAATGGCCAGTACCAGTCCATTTCAGCTCACTATCCCTTACTTATTCATCTTTATAAGTTCCCTTTCATTTTTGACAACTTTCAATATCCCCAGATTGATATTTATTACATTCTATATTCCAACTATTCATGGTTGCTTGAAGCAGTTCCTTCTCATTTTGAGTCATGTCCCATCTTCAAATATGTTCCAAAAAGCTTTAATCCATCCACATCATTAAGGTTGACTCTGCTTTGAGGAGGCACCTCTTCCCCAGTCATATTTTGAGTGTCTTCCAACTTGTGGCTCATCTTCTGGCATTATATTGGACAATGTTTCAGGACTATTCTTAATGTTTTCTAGGAATATATCAGACACTGATTCACTGCTATTTATAATGTTTTCAGTAGACACTTTTTTTTCAGAAGTGAATGACCCTGTCTCTCTTCCAAGTTTGTCTTAGTCTGGAAGCTCCATTGAAATAAATCCACCATGGGTGATTCAACTAGTATTTGAAATACCAGTAGCTTAGCCTTCAACCTCACAGCAACACATAAGCTACCACAGTATGACAAACTGGCACATGAGTGGTTGTTCTACTACCTAGAGATTGTTTAATGTAATAGTTTCAACAAGCATTCTTTAGATTAAAAAGAAACTTGGATTATTCTTATCCATTTTAATTCCTAGTTATGTCAACCAATGTATCTAATAGGTTGTATGAAGCTTTAAGTAAGAGAATACTCAATCAAAATTGGCTTCAGCTGTGAAGGGGTTTACTAGTTTATAGATCTGATGAAGTCTAAGCATAAGGTTGTGGAGAGGCAGGAACTTATAATGATCAAGTCCCATTGCTCAGCTAATTACCGTGAATCTTCCCCACCCAAATACAAATTTTGTCTTACACTGACAACTCACACATAAACCTAGATATGTGCAGAGGATTATTGGCTGCCTTTCAAGGTAAGCTCTTCCTGAAAGCAGAGAGAATTTCTTTCCTAGAAGATACAGACACATTGTGCTGCAATTTATAAGCTGAAATTTGGCAACATGCCCATTCTGATACGAATTTCTTTTGCAAGAAGGATGACATGTGATGACTGGCTGAGGCCTGGGTCACTGAAGCAAATGCATATGAAGGAATGAAATTGCCTTTAAACCAACAGGCACACCTTCAGATTTAAGGAATTTTTCAGTTTGCCTTGAGACATAAGGGGTTTGCGAGGGGGAACGCTTGACAGGATCCATTGAAAGCATAGTCTTTGATGAGATACAAACAAATTTTTAGTGTTTTCCTCAGGAATCCTATCTCTTAGAGAAGAAAGAATGACTACTTGCAGCAACTGTCCTGTAACCTAGAGGGAAAAGTCAAAAAGATTGCAGACAGGTCCAATTTTTAGTGAGGCATTGGATTAACCCTGATAGCTAGATGCCTTTGGACTTCTTTTTATGTACAAGAAAACAAACCTCACTTAGTTTAATTCAGTGTGGTTAGGATTTCTCTTACTGTAAGAAGAAAGCCTAACTATATGATACAGTGAGAAAACAAAAATTCTCACTAGAGTAAACATAGAAAGTGTTGTGAAATACAAAACAAAATAGTGGTTCTGTCTGATTCTGCCTTTGAGCTACAAATTGTTAGGAATGTCATTGAACTTTAATTTTCCCATTTGCAGAATGAGTGTGTTGAAATACAGGGTGTCTCATATCTAAAATGCTTTCTTGTTCTATAAATTTAGGAATTTATAATACTTCTATCAAAAATATTTAAAATGTACATAAAATGATTTACTATTTTTAAAATTATTTTTAAGGCTTTTGTCAATTTTTTTTAACAATTCGGTTATCTTTGGGAAAAAAAAAATCTACCATATAGTAATTGAGTAACATTTTTTACTCTCAATGGTGTAGCGTGACTATAAAAATTTAGAAGTGTTATTTGATCAGACTTGAGCACAGCCATATTCTAGCAAAAACACTCCATGTTGGTTATGATTCCCTTCCACATAAGCCCATGCTTGCTTTGAGAGCCCTCTTTGTGAATTGCTCTTTCCCATATGTTGGGAAAAAGATACTTTCTATTCCTTTCTCTAGATTATTTCTTTCTCTATCCAAAAATTGTCTTTTCTTTTCATTCTTCTAATGCAGTGGCTGTCCAAGTGTGGCTCAGAGGCCCTATGGATCCTTGGGAAGTCTTTGAGAGTGTTTACAATTGAAAAACATATTTTCATATAATGCTAATGTGTAATTCATCTTTTCAAAAGTGTTATCACATGCACTAATAGTACATAAACAATGGTGGTAAAATTGCTCCCATATTCATGCAAATAAGGAAATTGACACCAAAAAGCATTGGGGACCATTGCATTTTTCAATGTTATACACTTCTAAGAAAGAAAATAAACCCAGTTTCATTTTAAAATGCCTTTGATGATGGAGTAAAAATTATTAATTGTACTAAATAGTAACCTTTGACTATACAGTTTTTAATATTTTGTGTGATGACATAAGCAATGTACAAAAAGTACTTTTGCTGAGATCCAAATGTGGGGGTTGTGTTGGAGAAAATCAGTGTAGGATTGGTTCATGAGCTGAATTAATTGCCATTTTTATGGGATAAACTTTTTTACTAGAAAGTATGAATAAAAGGCAATTTCGTGCTTCACAGATTTGGAAACTTGCATACATTTTCTCAAAAATAAAAAAAAAAAGAGTATTAATGTACTTCAAGGAAAGTCAATGCCATATTTGTTTGTTCATTTGCTTGTTTTTTTTAAATTCAAACATTGAAGTAAAAATTAAAAACTTGTATCTGCTACCATGAGCTAAACAACTCCTAGTATTCAAACACATTCAGATAAGATTGACAACGACATTAATGAAAGTGATTTTTTTTTTTTTTTTACTTTGTAATATGTTGTTGTTGTTGTTATGAGCTGCTGAGTCGGACCCTACTCATAGCGACCCCTCCTTGGGTTTCCGAGGCACTATCACTACGGAAGTAGATTGCCCCATCTTCCTTCCAAGGAGTGGCTGGTGGGTTTGAACCACAGTCAAGTTCAGTCAAGTGCCTTAGGCAATACGCTACCAGAGCTCTCTAAAAAGTCATTGCCATGGAGTCAGATCCAAATCATAGTGACGTCTCCTTGAGTTTCCAAGGAAGTGTCTCTGTGGAAGTAGATTGCCCAATTCCCTTCCATGGATGGCTGGTGGGTTTGAAATGCCAGGCTTCTGGCTAGCAGTCAAATGCCTTAGGCACTACACCACCAGAGCTCCCATTATTTGGATATCTACTTATCTCAGTTAACCTATAGTTTCCAAATGATCAATGTATGAAGTTACTGGATGAGACATAAGTAAAAGATTTATGCAGAGAGCAAGAGAAACTAATGTATTTTAGTATAATAGAAAACCAAATGTCCATTAATGTAGTTCCAGCATCCACATTGTTACCAAGAAAATATTGCTTGTTTCATGTCAGGATTCTACTAAGGAAGAATAGCCACAAATCTCTGAAAAAATCACAGAAATGTATTTTCTGTCTGAAAACATTTCTTT
>NW_006921920.1:2798287-2799716 GCF_000298275.1 Orycteropus afer afer | reverse complement strand
TTTAGTATATGCTGAATATTTGTGCTTGTCCTCTTTTTTATTGTGATGTGAAGGTTTATAATTTTTCTTTGAGGTTACCCTATGATTTATAATTTTCTCCACAAATTTAGAACAGTCTATTATATCCTGCAACTTTCTTAACTTCCTCACCATTTAGAAGTTTTGTAACTACACAGTCTTTTCCCTCTTTTGGTTTGTAGTTGTCCTCACTTGCCAATTGATGTCTCTGGTTCACTGTTTACAATCTTGTAAGCTCATTTTACTTTGGATATGTGCATAGCTGTGATTTCTGAGTTATGTCATCCTTTGTATTAATGGTCAGTTGCTATTTGCTGTTTTTGATTCTCTGTTCTAAGGACTCCCTTTCACATCTCTTGTAAGGTTGGTCTGGTTTTAACAAATTCCCTTAGTTTCTTGTTATCTGGAAATCTCCTAATTTCACCATCATATTTGAGGAAAAATTTTGCCAGGTATATAATTCCTGGTTGAAAAATTTTCTATTTCAGTGTTTTGTATATACCATCCCATTGCCTTCTCGCTTGCATGGTTTCTGTGGAGAAATTAGAGCTTATTCTTACTGGCTGTCCTTTGTAGGTAACTTTTTTTTTCCCCCATGCTGTTTTCAGGATTCTGTCTTTGTCTTTGGTTTTGATGAGTTTGATGATGATATGTTTTGGTGATTTTCTTTTGGGGTCTATCCTTTTGGGGTTTATTGAACTTCCTGAATGGATATATTGTCATCTTTCTTTGTATCAGGGTAGTTCTCCTCTAGCAAATCTTGAACAATTTTCTCAGTGGTTTTGTTTTTCTCTTCCTGTTCTGGAATTCCAATGGCATGTAGGTTATTTCTTTTGATGGTATCCCACATGAACCTTAGGCTTTTTTCATTTTGTTTTGATTTTTTTTTTTTTTTTTTTTCTGATTGATCGCTTTCCAAAGATGTATTGAGGTATTTGTCTTCAATCTTATTAATTCTGGCTTCCATTCTACTCCTTTGCCCTTCCAATGTGTTATCTATATCTGACAATTTAGTATTAGTCTTCTGGATTTCTATCTGTAGATTTAGAATCATTTCTAATTTTTTCATTTATTTTGTCATTTTGTTCTTGTATTTTGTTCCAAAATTCTTCTAAGTTTTTTTCTGTGTTTTCTTTGGTCTGTCTCTCAATCCTTTGAAGATAGCTAAAGATATATTTTTTTTTGAATTCCTTATCAGATAGTTCCAATGCTGTTTCTTCCTCAAGGATGTGTTCTGGGTCTATATCCTGCTCCCTTATTTCTACCACTTTATCCTGCTTCGTTGTGTGGACTGTGATGGTCTGTTGTCTCCAAGGAACTGTGGCATTGTATTTATATCTCTGTTAACTGTTTGTGAAGAGCAGCCAAGGGTGATTCAGGCTCTTCTTGGTGGTTTTTTTATTGTTGGCCC
>NW_006921920.1:2795762-2797827 GCF_000298275.1 Orycteropus afer afer | reverse complement strand
TCTGAAAACAAGGAACTGAGAGGGGAAAAATAAGAATAATAGTAAAAAGGACAAAAGTATTAATAATAGTTGTTTTAAAATTGACTAATACAAGCAAGCTAATCCTAGAAAAAAATTAAAAAGTGAAAAAGAAAAAAATAAAAAAAGAGAAAAAAAATCGGTGGAGGACATGGCAGGGCACCCAGGCTCCGTCTGAGCACACAGACTGTGGTAGAGTTCCTGTGGGCCCAGAAGGTAGGTGGGAGTGGGGGATGGCCTCAACTTTGTTCCCCAAGTGGGTATGGGATATAAGAATAACAAGAGGAAGGTCACACCTTTTCACTCTTGCAGGTCCTGCATGTCCTTGTGGTTTCTGGAAAACAGAACATGTTCTTAAGCCCCAGGAATCTGGGCCAGGGCTGTCTCTTTAAATATCCAAAATAATCAAGCTGCTTTTAAACATTCAAAATGGCTCCGGACTGGCAAAAGTCCACAGCTCAGCCCACTTTCTCATCACCTGCTCTGTTCATTCCCCAGCCACCAGAGCAATCCTCCATCTAGTCCCTGGCTAGCAGGGCTGATTTTTAGGTTAATTCTTAGGTCCTACCACCACTCGGGAATCTCCAAGCTGTCTGTGTCATCAAGATCACTCAGGATCACTGCCAGACCACAGCTCCGTCTGCCTCCTTTTTTGGTATTTTCATACAAATTCTCCTGCTAGTTTGGGGTTTAGTCTACTTCTTTATCTTTCTCTTCAATGCTCAGGGTTCCAGGATTATTCTGTGTCTGTATTAATTGTTTTCCCTTTTCTTTGTTGAAGAAGGTCTGTGCATTCTTTCTGCCTAGTCCACCATCTTACTAGAACTCTTAAAACTACATTTCTAAGTGAGCTCATGGTTTCTTCTTATGCTTCTGTCAGAACAATATACCATCAGGGTTTAAATGTAGCTGTATTTTTTATGCCATAGTTTAATGGGTTTTATAAATGTGTGAAAATTTCATGGCAGACTTTAGGAAATAGTTATAAATTAAAAAAGCATCATGTATATATTTTAATTACTTTAAATATTTTATATTCAATTATAAATTTAAACTATATTAAATATTTCATAGTTTTGTACCACATAATAGGCTTACTATTGCCCATCACATGAATTAACATACACATAATTTTTAAAGTTTCTATTTTTCACTTGTATAAAAGATATTTGTATATATAATTCACTAACATCAAAGCACTTGAGATCTTCAATCATTTTTAAGAGATGATAAAAGCTCTTAGAAGTAACTTGTGCAGAATATCTATTATTATTTTCCATAATAACTTGTGCAAAAGAGAGTAATAAATACATTTGGTTATAGAATAAAATGTTTTCCTTTAGACATAATCAGTGACATTTGTAAAATGATGACTCCAATAGAAAAAATACCAAACTGAAATTATTTGACTATTAAAGCATTTAATATATCTGGTTATAATTCAATATTGTGAAAAACATACATGTATATACACAGGTCTACATATGTACAGAAATAATTCACATGAAACATTGATCTATCTTTCTATTTATTTTTGTAAATGTTTATAAAGGAATACATATAATGGGGAAATAAAAGACTGAGGTCCCAGTAAACATACTTTGGTTTATTCACATTTATTTAAAAGTTATTATTTTTATTGTGATTTTGGTGAAAGTTTAGAGACCAAGTTGCTTTTCCATTCAATAATTCATATACATTTTGTTTTTTGACATTTATTGGATGCTGCACAATGTAATAGCACTCTTCCCACTTCCTCACTGTGTTTATCATTTTGCTTAATCCTTCTTTCACAGTTCTTCTTACCTTCTTAACTTTATCCCTGGGCAGATGTTACCCTTTTGATTTTGCATGGTTGAGTGTTTTAATGAGACTGTACTTCCCTGGTGTTATAGGTCTGCCTATTTTTTGGCTGAAACTGAGCCTTGGGGCTGAATTTAGTTCCAAGCTTGAAGGGAGTCCAAGGGTCATATTCTTGGGGAATCCACCATTTTATATCATACCAATAAGCTTGGTCTGCTTGGTCAATTTTTTTTTTTTTTTTTTT
>NW_006921920.1:2790184-2795662 GCF_000298275.1 Orycteropus afer afer | reverse complement strand
TTTTTTTTTTACTATTTTGAATTTTTCTCCACATTTTTCTCCCACTCTATCTGGGACTTCCTCCTGTGATCTCACTTGAAGTAGTTAGCAAATGGTAGCCAGGCACCATCCAGTTCTTCTGGTCAAAAATCATTATTATATTTACATTGAAATAATTAGTGTGGTAACTGGAACAATACAGACAAATTTTCCTGTAAATGAAATTGGGAAGTTTCTCTAACTATACTTTATTTGGTACAAAACATAAAACCAGCATGTATATATGTTATACAGTAATTTTACCTTATTCATGACCATTAACTAAATGAGTCTAAGATTGTTTTACAATATTTAATGAGTATACCCTTTAGGTATCTTCTGTCTTTGATGTTTTGTGAAAAGCATTTCTCTGAAACATTTCAGAAAGATAATTTAATGCTAAGCTAAGTCAGAAATTGATGGCAGAGAGTATATTCTGTGAGGCATAGCTTTTGATGTCCTAGATTCCTCTCATTTTTCAGCCTATCATTTCCAAATTGAACTACTACTCTACTACAGTTTTATTGGCTACATTCCTACATCTTTTAAAAATTGAATTGGAGGAAATGATCTAAAAGAGAATAATAAATTGCTTTATGCATTAGGGAAATGAGATGCGAGTGTATGGGTATTATGGAATACAAGAAAAAAGTTAAATAATTAGAATTTCTTTGGCTAGCTAAGAAAGATTGAATGTTGCCCTATTAACAACTGATAAACATAAAAGATTAGCAACTCTCAGCTGTTCTCTATTTATATTAATGACAGAATAAGGGCAAATATGCTTGTTTATAGCATCAGAGAAGTTTAGTTTGTTATATGTATTGGAATTTGCATTAGGTAGACTTTAAAATCCTGGAAGAAGATATTGAAATGTTTAGTGGAATGAAATCTATACCCAACTCTACAGTATATGACATTTGAAGAGCTGATATATTCAGCTTTATAATTCTATTCCATTTCCAACTGCTGTTGAATTGACTGTGATTCATGGGACTATATGTGCATTAGACTAGACTTGTGCTTCATAGAGTTAATGAGTAGCTAGCCAGATCTTTCTTCCAAGGTACCTCTGTGTGCACTGAAACAACCCACCTTTAAATTAGAGGCTGGGAATGTTAATCATTTGCACCAGCCAGAGACTCCCTTATAATTCAATATCAGTCACAAAAGAAACACAAGGGCCACAGTGACATGAGGAGAGTGATGGGCACACTTACATCTGATAGGTTTCCTGAACTCAACTCTGTCCATTTCTGAATCATCCCCATGATCAACTGTAGATATGATTATTGTGATCCATAGGGTTTTCATTAACTGATTTTTGGAATTTATAGCCAGACCTTTCTTCCTAATCCATCTTAGTCTGTATGTATGCTGAAATTAATTCAGCATCAAAGCAACAGCTAAACCTCCACTGAGTTACCTGTCAAGAGTGGTAGTTGTCCATGAAGTCACTGGTAGGGAGTCATTCCCATCTCCTGCATGGAAGGTAATAATTCTACCCCTGAATGACCAATGTCCTAAGAAAATGAAAAACATTATAATTAATTAAAAAGTGCTGAGAACTTAATCTGGGAATATGGATATAAAGTGAAAAAGTTTTTAACTTTATACAATAATTCAATATGATGTATGCTACAAAATGTTCTCCCCCCCAAATATTAAGGGAGTCATTATCTCATTGTGCTAGTACAACCATTCAAAGCAAAACATTCAGGCACACCAGCTAGTACAAACAAGAGAGAAAATGTTATTTTACAAATGAAACTTTAAATATCTGAGATTATTAATATTTCTAGTATATCAAATACAGACAACTGAGATGATCAAGGAAAATGAAAATTTTTAAAAAATGAGGTAAAATGGAAAGACAAAAACTGGTGAAGGCTGAGATGTTTTATTATACTTCTAAAATTATTAATGGCAGTGAAAGATTAACTTATTTTCTAGAAGATTTCAAAGGCTTGAAATATTCAAGAGTTTTTAATAAAAATATTAAAATGTATGCTCTTATTCTGAGGATAAGTGAGTGGAAAGTCAAGTCTTTCCAATCAAGGACAAAAGACAAGCACAGACTTATCAGATCACAAGTTACAGCCAAGTGCAATGTAATGGGGATAAAATAAACCTGACACCGTGAACTTCAGGGGAAAAGGTAAAGTGAAAGGAAATAGAGGCTTGTTATGCTTGAAAGCTACACCAGCATATCAGAAAATGGAAAAAGAGTAACACCCCCACAATATTCTCTAATATTTTTAAATAGGAGCATCAGGGATCTCATAGATATGACGATAGAGCTTACTAATAATTCTGTTGTGATATGTTTACTTAAGAATCTAATGTAATAGAGTAGGTTTTAAGGAAAATTGTCCACAACTTAAGCAATGTAATTTGGTAGAAGGAATCAATAAAGTTATTATCTATGAAAAACTTTAAACAGTCTGGTCACTGTCAAGTCAAGTCATTTGAGGCTTATGTAGACTCTTCTAATTCATATAACAAGCTCTGATGGTATAGTGGTTTGAGCCACTTGGCTGTTAATCAAAAGACTGGCATTTGCAACCCACCAGCTGCTCTGCAGGAACAAAGATGAGGCAGTCTGTTTCCACAAAGATTTATAGCTTTGGAAACTCTATGGGGCAGTCCTCTGTCCTATAGGGTTGCTATGAGTCATAAACAACCTGATGACACTGGGTTTTGTTTAGATGCGTATATATCTATGTATATATTTTTTTTCAATTCCCCACAGTGTAGCAACTCTCTTCCCACTTCCTCCCTATAGTTAGCTCTTCTTCACTGTGTGCTTCTTTCCTATGCATTCCTGCCAGGTAAAATATCTACCTGTGCAAAAAGTGCCCCTCTTTTCTTCCATGATTGTTCATTCTAAGGAGTGTATCTACCTGATGTAAATGGTCACACTATATGCCTGTCTATTGTTTGTCTGGAAGCCATGGGAGTGAGTTCAATTCCAGGCTTGAAGGTAACCAGGGGCTATAGTCTCAGGTGTTTTACCAGTCTCTATCAGACCAGTGAACCTGTTTTTTTTTTTTTTTCTTTAAAGTTTTCAGTTTTTTCCCACATTTTTCTCCCACTCTAACTAGGATTTCCTGCACTGGTCCCTTTCGGAGTTGACAGTGGTAGCTGGGTACCATCTAGTTCTGGTATCACGGTCATATAGGCTGAGTATCACATAGTTTACAAGTCCCTTGGATGAATTGTTTTCATGTGTCTTTGGTTTTCTTCATTCTTCTTTGTTCTGGATGAGGAGAGACGTATCATCACAGCTAGATGGCCTCTTCCAAGCTTTTAAGACTCCAGTCATTCATTACTCACTGAAGTAGGATGTAGAACTAATGAGAAACATCTCAATCAATGGAGAAAAGATTGAAGATGTCTAAGGATTTCATTTTACTTGGATCCACAATCACTACCCATGGAAGAATCAGTCAAGAAATCAGATTACATATATACTGCTCTTGGCAAATCTACGTAAGACTCTTTAAAGTTTAACTCTTAAAAGGGCAAAGATGTCATTTTGAAGACTAAGGTTCACCTGACTCAAACCATGGTATTTTCAATAGCCTCATATGCATGTGAAAGCTGAATAATGAATAAGGAAGACTGAACAAGGCCTTGCTACTCTCTACCACTATTGATTCCTGTGACTTTACCAGACAGATCGAGGTAATCATCCCGATTACTGAGATAAATATAACCAAAAAAGTTGACATTTCTTAGAAAGAAAATTGCCAATGTTTAGGGTAATGAAGATCATGTTGTAGAGCTTTAGAAAGATAGGGAAGGAATAAGCTTTAGAAGAGCTACTGGGTATGGAATAGACACAGAGATAAAGAAAGAGAGGGGGAGAGAGAGTGGAAATTTTAGAGATCCCGTGACTACCTCCTAGGCATCTAAATATCTCTTGAAGAGTTCTAGAGCGTAGCTACCTTTAAAAGTTTACCAGATAGAAAAAAAAAAAAAAAAAAGTTTTCACGGTCAACACTACCAAACACAATCACCTCTTCCACTGTGTTATTGTTAGCTCCAGTCAAGTCAGATCTGACATATGGCACAACAGAAGATAACACTGCCCCATGTAGTGTCATTCTCACAATCACTGATATGCCTGAGACCATTGTTGCAGCCACTAGATCAATCCATCTTGCTGAGGGTTTTCCTCTGTCTACTTTACCAAGCATAATATCCCTCTATGATTGTTTTTGCTGCCTAACTGGGAGCAAAAAAGCTGAAACTATGAATACTCACAGTTAAGAAATTTTAGATGATATTTATTTGATTAGATTTCTTTTAAAAAATAAAATATCCTTCATTGAAGATAAGAGTCAGTTTTGATCTTTCTATTTCAACATTTTCTAGCTATGGTAAATTATTTGAAAGCTGCACATGACTCCAACAATAGTGTATCCATTAAATTATGAAGGAACTACTTTGTTGAATGCCATGGAAACGGTTAGAGGTAAAGCTCACAATGTGATTAGACTCTCCTACACTCTGTCAGATATACTTAAATTTGCCTCTTCCCCCCCACACACTTATAATGTCACATAATTCAAAAGTATTGCTTTGTATCTTTTGTACTTGCTGTTTCTGTTTATAATTGAACAAAATTTCCTTTGAACTTTCCATCACAAGTACATCTTTTTTTCCCAAGATATCAGAAATCCTATTTTTAAATTCATTTCAATTTCACACACACAAAGAAGAATAATTTGCAAATCTCTGAAACAGAAGGAAATGAGACAGAAACTTGAAATGCAAAAGAGGGAGAGGTTGTGCATAGATAATGAATGCTGGGTCATTTCTAAAGAGATGGGCAGACATTTGAGCTTATAAAAAATCTTCCCTTAAGAAAATAAATTGACTGAGCTTTACACAGAATATATTAAACATAAACCAAAATCCAAACTCATTGTCATGGAGTCAGATCTGACTCATAGCAACTCCTCCTTGGGTTTCTGAAGTGGTATCACTACAGAAGTAGATTGCCCAACCTTCCTTCCTAGGAGTGGCTGGTGGGTTTGAACTGCCAGCCTTCTGATTAGGCGTCTAATGTCTTAGGCACGACGCCACCAGAGCTCCCATATAGCCGTTTTAATATAATGATTAGTAATGATATTTACTGCATGGTTTTGAAAGTAGAATAACCCAACTGCCTTTTACTCTCTCGTTCACTATACACTTGCACAGATACCACTAAACTGTAGTAAATTTAAAACTAAATACCAAAATGAAAAACTAAAAAATATTCTTGCCTCAGGAGAATACTACCTATCGCTGAGCAGCTGGAGAAGTCCTTATTTCTTATCTGGACTGCTAGAATGGCTTCTTGTGAAACATCTCCATTTCCAGACTTTTTCTCATATATACAGAAAACTCTAGTTCAACTCTTGTTGGCTAGTTTCTCTTTACATACCAGACAGGAGAGTAAACGTCAAA
>NW_006921920.1:2778069-2789725 GCF_000298275.1 Orycteropus afer afer | reverse complement strand
TTAATTCCCCAATTCCCCTTACTTTTTGAGTCAACAGCAAAATAAAGTTGATAGCTTTCCATGAACTGTTCCACCTAAGTGGGCTTTGAATCAACTCTGTTTTTTTCCTCCCAAGAATTACATCTTGCCTCTAGCTTATTCTACCACCAAACTCTGAGTTAGAATGTGTGATATTAAAGAAATTTCTCTTATATAGCATAAGTGCTCAATAAATATTTGACTGTGGCCCCAAGTAATTAAAATAAAAGACTAATTGTGTGGAGGAGTGTCAGAGAGAAGATAGAACCCTCATATATAGAGTTTGAGGTTGTAACTACTAAGAGAAAATAGAAGATAATAATCTCTGGAATTTATTACAAAGAAAAAGAAGAAGCAAAGCAGATAGGGACTTCAAAATCGGTTCCAGGACTTAATGGCCAAAGATGTCAGGATCTTTAAGAGCCATTTTGTAACATTTTAATATGAGTGAAGTTTACATATCTGTACTTTTTTTTTGGTAACTTTCAAATCAAAAAATTGGGAAAATATCAGGATAAATTACAAATACATATATTTTATTTATATTATCTATTTTTAAATATACAATTAGAAATAAAAACTCATGCTTCTTAGCTTCCTATCCCATCCAATTGGTAACTATGATTAAAAGTTTGCTATTTATGACAATCCAAAAGGGAAATTAAGGAAATAATTATATTTACATTAGAATAAAATAAATATGTAGGAATAAATTTAACCAAGGAGTTTCAAATCTTGTACATTGAAAACTATGAAATATCACTTAAAAGAATTAAAAATGTCCTACATTAATGGAAACACCTTCTTCATGGATTTGAATATTTAAAATTTCTAAAATGGTGGCACTATCCAAAGTGATCTATAGATTAAATACCAACTTTATCATTTTTCCAACAATTATTTTGGCAGAAATTGAAAAGTCAATCTTCAAATTCCCATGGAACTCAGAGGTGCCCAAAGTAACTAAAATAATCTTGCAAAAGAAAAACAAAATTGGAATACTCATACTTTCCAATTTCATATTAAAAAGCTATAGTAACAAAAGAATCTGAGACTGGGAAAGACTAGAATAATACATAAGTAGAAAATAATTGAGACTTCAGAATTAATGTCATACACTTATGGTTAATTAAATTTGAACAATTCTGTCAAGGCTGTTCACTGGGGAAAGAATAGGATCTTCAACACATGGTGCTGGGAAAGCTGTGTAACCACATGTAAAATAATTAGTTTGGATTATTTATTTTTCTATAATAAAAAAAGTCAAAAACCTAAATAAAAGGACTAAAACTATAAACTCTGAGAAGAAAAATATGGATGTATTTTTATAACCTTTGATTTAGCAATTGTGTCTTAAATATTACACTAAAAGTGCAAGCAGAAAAAAAAAAAAACATAAACTGGATGTGTTCCAATTTAAAAACTTTTGGACATCAAAGGAAATTAATATTTGCAAATCATATATCTGAAAAAAGGATGGGTAAAAAGAACATATGAAAGAGGAGTTCTGAAAAGATGGCAAAATAGTCAGACAAGCTACAAAGATCCTCTGTAACAAAGCAATGAGAAATTAATTGAAACCAATGCAGAACACAAACCTGGAACACAAAACACTGAAAGTAAGGATAAAAAAGTGGATTAAATACCTACTAGTAGAAGAACGGGAGCTCTGGTAGCAGAGTGCCTAAGGCACTTGACTGCTAACTGGAAGGCTGGCGGTTCAAACCCACCAGCCACTCCTAGGAAGGAAAGTTGGGCAATGTACTTCCATAGTGATACTGCCTTGACAACCTGAGGAGGGGTGGCTATGAGTAGGGTCCGACTCACCGGCACATAACAACAGTAGAAGAACCTGAATGAAACAGTGAATGAGGAGGAAAACAGAGTGGTAGACTTCCAGCTGTCCCAGGGCCACAGCCGTTTTAAATATTTCTGATCGCAACCTGAGAATTGGCTCTGCTAATGGAGGACTGCATGGGGAAGGAATGTATTGCTGCCCAAAAACCATGCAGGAACATGGTAGGGAGGGAGACAAATGGATAGTGGTAGTTATCCTGAGGGAATAGCCACTTTGAATATCTGTGAGCAGTCATTTTGAATCTATGCTAGTGGAGTTTGTTCCTGCACAAGTTGGTAAGAAGGGCTCTGCCTGTCGGGGACAGCACAGGTGACCACACTGGAGGCCAAAGATTGGAAAGGTGTGATATTCCCCTTGTTGTTTTTACACTACATACTCTCTTGGTGAACAGGGTTGTGGCCATCCCCCACCCCCACCCACTTTCTTAATCAGCAGGAATTCCATTGCAGTCTGTATCTTGACAGAACTGATGTGCCATGCCCCACAACCCACAGTTTTGTTTTTAAATTATTCTTTTTATCTTCCTCCTTTCTTTATTTTTTCTTCTCTTTTCCATAATAACAAAAATTTACTACTAATTTCTACTAATTGCACACTCTCATTCTCTATCATACCCAACAGGAGACAGGTGATATGTGCCTAAGTGCTAACAATTAGCAAATAGAGAACAGTATCCTCCTCACACAGATATATCAAAACAAAATAAAGGGGAAAAAAATAGCATCAATCACAGCACCATACAACCACAAATAAAAATAAAGACAACAACACTATTAAGTCTCAGAGAAAACAGACCATCACAGTCCACACACAAAAGCAAGACATAGTAAAAAATGAAAAATTACCTACAAAGTGCAATGGCAGAAGCCATGCAAGCGAGAAGGCAATAGGATGATATATATAAAACTACAAAACTTTAGGAAAACAATACAAGAAAGCATTGATATTTTTTTCTTCTCTTTTCTTTTCTTCGTTCTGCTATTTTTCCTTTCTTTTGCTCATCCCTTCATTTGTTTTTCCTTTTGTAGTTTTACCATTTTTTTTCTTTGTTATTCTTTTGCTTTTTCTCTTTTCTCTCCTTCCTCTTTGCCCAGATATTTTGAACTTTTTTTTTCTCTTTTTCTCATTATCTTTTATCTATTTTAAAATATATTTTGAAAATTTTTCTTCTAATTTATTTCAGTCCATTCCTTTTTTTTTTTTTTTTTTGCATGGTTGTTTATGCAGTTTGAGTTTTTTGCTCTCTTGTTTTGATTTTTTGGCTGCTTTCTTCTATTTTCTTTTTTTTTAATTTTGCTCTGAGTGGAAGACAGCAACCATTCCAACACAACCCAACCATATCTACACCTCCAGAAGCTCCACCCATTGAGAGAAGGCCACAATATACTTTTGCACCAACTGACCAATGATGAATGGCAGCCAATACCAGCACAACTCAGCCTCAAATGCTCTTCATGAACAGCTAACTAAGACCTGTATACACACTCTCATTCTCTATTACACCAACCAGGAGGCAGGGATGAGTGCCTATGTGCTAACAACTAGCAAATAGAGAAGCCCAGTACCTTGCTCACATACAAATATCAAAATAAAATAAAGAGAGAAAAAAAAAAAAAAAACTAACACTATTCACAGCCAATATACAACCATGAATAGACATAAATACAACTACACCACAATGTGTTGGAGACAACAGACTATCACAGTCCACACACAAACACACACACACACACACACACACACACAAAGATAAAGCAGTAGAAACAAAGTATGAGGATACAAACTCAGAACACACCCCTGAGGAAGAAGCAGCATTGGAACTCCCTAATAAGGAATACAAAATAATTATACATGAGTACCTTCAACAGACTGAGAGACAGATCAAAAAAAGCACTGACAATATCAAGGAAAACATTGACAAAACAACAAAGACAAAACTCTACAAAATTTTAGGAAAACAATACAAGAACAAATTGGCAAAATACACAAAAAATTAGATATGACACAAAAATAACAGATAGAAATCCAGAAGATTAATACTAAAATTTCAGAAATAGATAACACATTGAATGGACAAAGGAATCGAATTAAATCAAAAGAAGACAGAATTGATTAGATTGAAGACAAATACCTCAATACTATTTTATTAAGGGATCCATCAGAAAAATTACCAAAACAAAATGAAAAAAGCTTAAGATTCATGTGGGAGAATATCAAGAGGAATAACAAATGTGAAATCAGATTTCCAGAACAGGAAGAGATAAATAAAACCACAGAGAAAATTGTTGAAGATTTGTTGGAAGAGAATTTCCCTAATATGATGAAAGACAAGAATATATCCATTCAAGAAATTCAATGAACCTCAGACAGGATACACCCCAAAAGAAAATCACCAAGACATGCCATAATCCAACTTACCAAAACCAAAGATAAAGAAAGAATCCTTAAAGCAGCATGGGAAAAATTAAAAATACTTACAAATTTCAACCACAGAAATGCAGGAAAGAAGGCATGGGATGATATATATATAAAACCTTGAAAGAGAAAAAAAAAAAAATCCAATGAAGAGTTAGATGCACAGCAATATTGACCCTCAAATATGAGGATGAATTTAGGAAATTTCCAGATAATCAGAAATTAAAGGAATTTGTTGAAACCAGACCAACTTTATAAAAGATGTTAAATGGAGTCCATCAGACAGGGAACCAACAGGAGCAAACAACAATCAATGATTAACACACATGATGGAATAACCCAGAAGCCAATACAGTTATAGAAGTATCCAAACTAAAATAAACCCACAAGACTGTAAATGGGGAACCAGAGACATCAACTGGTAAATGAGGACAACTACAAACCAAAAAGAGAGAATAAATAATGTAGTTACAGAACTTCTAAATGGTGAGAAAGTCACAACAATTACGAGATAGAAGAGACTGTGTTAAACTTGAGAAGAAAATAATAAATCACAGGGTAACCTCAAAGAAAAATAATAAACCTTTGCATCAAAATAATTTTTTAAAAAAGGACAAGAACAAATATTTAGCAAATACTAAAACAATAACAATGAAAGAGTTCTGGTGAAATGGTGGAATAGGCAGACAGACGGCACAGACCCTTTTCAATGAAGAAAAGGGGAACCTATTAACACAGATACAGAAGATAATCCTGGAGCTCTGAGCTTTGAGGGGAAGGATATAGAAGTGGATTAAACACCAACTAGTAGAAGAACTTTCATGAAAACACCAAAAAGGAAACATACAGTGATGTGGTCCATTTGCGTTCTTGATGGCACAGACAGCTTGGATGTTTCCACATGTTGTCAGGACCTAAAAATTAACCTAAAAATCAGCCCTGCTAGCAAGGGGCTGCACAGAGGACTGTACGGGTGGCCGGTGAATAGGAGAAGCAGCAAAGAAGAAGGCGGATTGAGCTGTGAACTTTTGCCGTCCAGAGGTGCAGCCATTTTGAATGCTTACAAGTGGTTTGACCATTTTGGATATTTAAAGTAACAATATTCTCAGAGATTCCAGGGAGTTAACAATAGGGTCCACTTGCCTAGAACCACAAGCACATTCCAGACACGAGTGACCTGAAAGGTGAGATATTCCCCTTGTTACTCTTATACCCAAGAACCTCTGTGTGAATGGAGGTGCGACCATCTCTCACTCCCACCAACCTTCTGGGCCAGGAGTAATTCCATCCCAGTTTGTGTGCTTGGACAGAGCCTGGGTGCCCTGACCCAAGCTGCCCAGATGTTTTTTTTTCCTTTTGTGTGTGTGTGTGTGTTTGTTTTTGTCTGTTTTAAAATTATTATTATTATTATTGTCCTTTATTATTATTTTTTATCTTCCCTTCCCAATTTCTAGTTTTCAGCTTTTTATCTCATCCTTATTCCTGGTTCCCATTACTTATTTCAATTAACTCCATTCCTTGAATTTCTTTTTGCACTTTTCACATTTTTTTCATTATTCTCCTACTCTATCTTTTTTTCTGTTATTGTTCTCTCCACTGATATTGTGTTTTTTTTGTTTGTTTTTATTTTTTTGTTTATTGTTCCTGTTACATGGTGTGTTTTGTGCCCACTTTCTCTTAATTTTTTGATGGTTATTCAATTGTTGTTTTTATCTAACTGAGTGGGAGACAGCAACAGTGCCCATACAACCCAACTATACTCATACCTCCTGCAGCTTCACTTTTGAGTAAGAGGAATCCCTTCTTTCTCCACCAACTGGCCAATGATAAATGGCCACCAAGAAAAGCCAGACTAATCCTTAACTGCTCTTCACAAACACTTAACTGAGATCTAAATACAACAACATCACAAGACCAGAAGTTGTTTTTTTGAAAAGATAAATACAATTGACAAAGCACTGGAAAATTTAACAAAGGAAAAGAAGGAGAGAATACAAATAATATGAATAAGAAAAGAAATATGTGACATCACAACAGAACCAACTGAAATAAAAAGGATAATATCAGGATACTGTGAAGAACTATACTCTAACAAATTTGAAAATCTGGAAGAAATGGACAGATTTCTAGAAACACAACATTTACCTAAACTAACACAGACTGATGTGGAAAAGTTGAACAGGCCCATCACAAAAGAAGAAATTGAACAGGTCTTCAAAAAATTACCAACAAAAAAATCCTGGCCCAGAAGATTTCACTGGAGAATTCTACAAAACTTTCAGAGAAGACCTGATATCAATCCTACTACTCAAACTATTCCAAAATGTAGAGAAGAATGAAATCCTCCCTAACTCATTTTAGAAGCAAGCATAACCTCGATACCAAAACCAGGTAAAGACATTACTCAAAAGGAAAATTACAAACCAATATCCCTCATGAATATAGATGCAAAAATCTTCAACAAAATCCTAGCCAATAGACAGCAACAACATATCAAGAAAATCTATGAAAAGCCAACAGCCAACATTGTTCTCAATGGAGAAAGACTGAAACCATTCTTCTTGAGAACAGGAACCAGATAAGGATGCCCACTATCACCACTTCTGTTCAACATTGTACTGGAAGTTCTAGCCAGGGCCATAAGGCAAGAAAGGGAAATCAAAAGCATCCAAATTAGTAAAGAAGAAGTCAAACTATCCCTATTTGCTGATGATATGATCCTATGCCTATTAAACCCAAGAAACTCAGTCAAAAACCTACTGGAACTAATTGAGAGATTTAGCATTGTGGCAGGATATTAGATCAACATCCAAAAATCAGTTGGATTCCTCTACACAAGCAAAGAGATTGCTGAAGAAGGAATAAGGAATTCAATACCATTTACAATAGCTACAAAAAAAAAAAAAATTGGGAATAAATCTTACCACGGACACAAAAGACCTGAACAAAGAAAACTATAAAAAACTATTTCAAGCAATCATAAGAGAACTACATAAATGGCAGAACATCCCATGCTCGTGGATAGGAGGATTGAACATTGTGAAAATCTCAATTCTACCCAAAGCAATCTATACATTCAATGCAATCCCAATCCAGATCCCATCAACATTCTTTAGGGATATGGTAAAACCAATCACTAACTTGATATGGAAAGGAAAGAGACCTCAGATAAGCAAGGCACTATTGAAGAAGAACAAAGTAGGAGGTCTCACACTGCCAGATCTCAAAACCTGTATACAGTCACAGTAGTCAAAACTGCCTGGTATTGGTTTAATGACAAATACATAGACCAGTGGAATAGAATTGAGAACTCAGAAATAGATCCATCGACCTATGGTCAGCTGCTCTTTGACAAAGGGCCAAAATCCATTAAATGGAGAAGAGAATGTTTGTTTAATGAATGGTGCTGGCAATACTGGAGATCCATTTGCAGAAAAATGAAACAATATTTGTAACTCACACCATACACAAAATGAACTCCAGATGGATCAAAGACTTAAATGTGAAACCCAAAACTATAGAGTTCCTCAAGGAAAACCTAGGGGCAAATTTAAGAGCCCTAATATATGCCAGAAATAGACTATCAAGCATAACCAAAAATGCACAAACTACAGAAGACAAACCAGATGATTGGGACTTTCTAAAGACTAAATTTTTGTGTGCTTCCAAAGACTTCTTCAAAAGAGTCAAAAGAGAACCTACAGATTGGGAAAAAAATATTTGGTAATGATATATCTGACAAGGGACTTATGTCTCGAATTTATAGAAAACTCCAGCACCTCAATAACAAAAAGACAAAAAAATCCAATTGAAAAATGGGCAGAAGACATGAATAGACACTTCACCAAGGACGATATTCAAGCAGCCAACAAACATATGAAGAAATGTTCATGATCACTAGCTATTGTTGTTGTTGTTGTTAGGTGCCATCGAGTTGTTTCCTACTCATAGCGACCCCATGCACAGCAGAACGAAACACTGCCCAATCCCGCTCCATCTCCACGATCCCTGCTATACTTGAGCCCATCATCGCAGCCACTGTGTCAGTCCATCTTGTTGAAGGCCTCCCCCTCTTTCGTCGACCCTCCACCCTACCAAGCATGACATCCTTCTCCAAGGAATGGTCCCTTCTGACAACATGACCAAAACAGGTGAGACAAAGTCTGGCCATTCTTGCTTCCAAGGAGCGTTTTGAGTGTACTTCCTCCAGGACAGATCTGTTAGTTCTTTTAGCAGTCCATGGTACTTTCAGCATTCTTCTATTTCTAGCTATTAGAGAGATACAAATCAAAACAACAATAAGATACCATCTTGCTCTAGCACTAGCAGCAAGGTTCAACAAGACAGAAAATAACAAATGCTGGCGAGGATGTGGAGAGATTGAGACTCTCATACACTGCTAGTGGGACTGTAAAATGGTACAACCATTGTGGAAAGCAGTATGGTGATTCCTTCAAAAGTTGGAATTGGAAATACAATTTGACCAAGCTATTCCATTACTAGGTATATACCCTAAAGAAGTGAAAGCCATGACAAAAACATACATATGCACACCCATGTTCATTGCAGCACTATTTACAATAGCCAAAAGATGGAAACAACCTAGGTGTCCATCAACTGAGGAATGGATATCCAAACTATGGTACATACACACAATGAAATACTATGCAACCCTAAAGAATAATGTAGAATCTGCAAAACACCACATAACTTCAATGAACTTGGAGGACATTATACTGACTGAAATAAATCAATCACAAAAGGACAAATATTGTATTAGTCCATTATTGTAATAGTCAAGGAAACATTTATCTATGGAAGGTCATTTTCTTTGTTGGTTACCAGGGGTGGAAGGAGGGGAGGGAATACTCTTAGATAGATAGAGATAAGTTTTGATTTGGTTGAAGAAAAGGGCAATTATATAATGTGAGTGATCAATATAGTGGCATTGAGGAAGAGAAAGACAAGGAGAGGTACGTGGGAAGTACAGACAACAAAGATGAACCCTTTTGCACATATAGTATGGCATGGCCAGTGAAGGTAAACACGGGTATATGGGTAGATAGATGGGTGGACAGGCCGAAATATTAGGTATGTATATGAAGTGGAGAGTGTACCCAAGAACATATATAATGCTGGCAGACAGTGGTCCAATAACTTTATGTGTATGATCTGAATTCCCAGGTGTATAATGGGACTGACAAGGAGCAAGGCTGTAGTCACTGCTTGGTCACAGCCAGCTACCCAGAGGGACTGAGTAGTTGAACCTGTGGGTTTGGGACCATGGTCGCAGAGGACATCAAGCTCAATTGGCATAACAAACTACACAAAACTTTGTTCCACCTCCTACTGTGGCGAGTAGTGACTGAGATCTTAAAAGCTTGAAAGCTGCCTTCTAGATGCAACGATGGGTTGCTCCTCATCCAGAGCCAAGAAGAATGAAGAAACCCCAAAATTCATGGACACAATTAGTCCTAGCAACTGGTACACCATCTGATCTGCAGCCCATATAAGACCAGAAGAAATAGACAGTGCTCAGCTACTACTGTCAACCACTTGGAAGAGGATCTTTGTAGGAGATATTGGATAGAGAGGAAGAACAATGTGGAACAAAACTCAAAGTCATTTGGGAAAAAAAAAAAAAAGGCGGGGGACAGGTTTGCTGGCCTGATGGAGCCTGGTGGAACCACTGAGACCATGGCCCCTAGCTGCCCTTCAGGACTGGAATTGAACTCACACCTGTGACTTCCAGCTAAACAATAGGCAGGCATATCAGTTGAGCATTTACCTGAGGTAGATACACTCCTTGGAGCGAACAAGCATGAGAGAAAGAAGGGCTGCTCAGGCACAGGGAGACAGCTCAGGGGTTAGGAGTGCATGGAGGGATGGACACAGGGAAGAGGAAGCTATCAGGAGGAAGTGGGAGGTGAGATGTTGCATTGTGCTAAATTGTGGTCAATGTCATGAGACAAAGAGTATTTAAAGTGCTGTATGAAAATTGTATTTGCTCTGTAAATTTTCACCCAAATCACACACACACACATACAAAGACAAACTATCCAGTTAAAATATGAACAGATGATAGGAACAGACACTTCACCAAAGAAGATATTCAGTCAGCCAACAAACACATGAAGAGATGTTTGCAATCATTAGCTATTGGAGAGATGCAAATCAAAACAACCATGAGATACTAACTTACCCCAGCATTAACAGTGAAGTTCGACAAGAGAGAACAGAACAATATGGTGATTCCTGAATAAGCTGGAAATACTATTTGATCTAACAATCCCATTACTAGGTATATAAGAAAAAAAAAAAAAAGTACAATTCACTGCCGTTGAGTTGATTTGATTTATAGCGACTCCTCCTTGGTTTCTCAGGCAGTATCTCTATGGAAATAGATTGCACAATCTTCTTTCTGAGGAGTGGCTAGTGTGTTTGAACTGCCAGCCTTATGATTAGCAGTCAAATGCCTTAGGCACTACATCACAAGAGCTCCATTATGCTAGTATATCCTAGTAATCCTCAACGAGATGGATTGACACAGTGACTGCAACAATGAGCTCAGGTATAACAAGGATTTTGAGGCTGGTGCAAGATCAGGAAGTGTTTTGTTCTGTTGCACTATGAGTTGCTGGTGACTCGACAGCATCAAACAACAATATATGCTAGTTAAAATGGCAAATTTTATATAATGTGCTTTTTCATGCCAAATGTCATACACAAAATCAAATTCAAAAAGTATTAAAGACCTAAATGTGCAAACTAAAAATATAAAATTATTGGAAGGAAATGCAGGCTGAGAAGCATGACACCAGTTGTTGTTGTTATGTGCCGTTGAGTCGGCCCCAACTCATAGCGACCCCTCCTTGGTTTTCCAAGGCAGTATCACTATGGAAGTAGGATTTCCCAACCTTCCTTCCAAAGAGTGGCTGGTGGGTTTTAACCATCAGCCTTCTGGTTAGCAGTCAAGTGCTTTAGCCACTATGCTACCAGAGCTCCCATGACACCAGTAGATATATGCATACTCGTGTTCATCGTAGCACTATTCACAATCACAAAGAAATGGAAAAAACATAAGTGCCCATAAAACAACGAATGAATAAACAAACTGTGGTACACAACGGAATACTATGCAACCCTAAAGAATAATGTAGAATCTGCAAAACACTGAATAACAAGGATGAACTTAGATGACATTATGCTGAATGAAATAAGTCAATCACAGATAGACGAATATTATATTAGTCTACTATTATAAAAAGTCAAGGACAGGTTTACGGATGGAAGGAAACTTTTCTTTGTTTTTTACCAGGGATGGGAGTGGAGGGGAAGGAAAATTCCTAGGTAAGTTGAAGGGAA
>NW_006921920.1:2764339-2777955 GCF_000298275.1 Orycteropus afer afer | reverse complement strand
GGAAGCTCTTGTTTGCGGGGCATTGAGTTTATGTTACTAGTGGTAGAATCCTTTGGGACAGAATAGCAGCAGTGGTGTCATGACATGAAAAAATGCATCAATGTCCCTTAGTTGTAACTATGGAATTATGTTGGTGAATTTCTTGTTGTGTATGTTTCCACCACAATAAAATTGAAAAACCAACACACACGAAGAATATATAAAGGACTCTTAGAACTTGAAGAAGACAATTGATGAATGGATCAACAAAATGTGTTACATACATATAATGGAATATTAATCAGATATAAAAAAAAGTGATTAAGTACATGTTACAACATAGATGAAACTTGACAATGCCATGCTAAGTGAAAAAGCCAGACATAGAGAAGACAAATATTGAAGTATTCCACTTATATATAAAAATTGTCAAAATTATAGATACAGAAAATAGACTAATGTTTTTTCAAGGCCTGGGAGAAGGAGGGTGGAGAATGATTGCTTAAAGGTTAGAAAATATCCTCTGGAGTGTTGACAATATTTTAGAAGTAAATAGTGGGTAACAGTTTTACAATACTGTAAATGGACTAAATACTACTGATCCTACATTATAAAATAGTTAAAATGATAAATTTTATATGATGTACATATTTCCATGCCACATGTCATACATAAAAACAAATTCAAAATGGATTAAGGACCTAAATATGCAAACTAAAAATATAAAATTCTGAGAAGAAAATTCAGGAGAAACTTTGTTGTTCCTAGCTTTTAACAATGTATCATCTGATCTAATAACAATAGCACAAGTAGCAAATGACAAAATAAATAAATGAGACTTCATAAAAATTAAAAACTTCTGTTCATAAAAAAAAAAAATAATAAAAAAAATGAAAAGACAAACTACAGACTAGGAAGGCTATCTTCAGAAACCATATTATTGATAAGAATCTAGTAACTTAAATATGTATAAAACTTTAAAAACTTAACAACAAAAAAGGCAAATAATGGAGTCATAAAGTGAGCAAAAGTCTTGAATTGGAATTTCACCAAAGGTGACATTTAAGTGGTCATCAAACACATGAAAAGATGCTCAACATCATTAGCAATCAGAGAGATGCAAAGCAAAACAATGAGATACCATTTCAGTCCCACTAGGATGACTATGTTAAAGAAAAAAGACAGAAAATAATGATGTGGGCAAGAATACATCAAAACTAGAACCCTCATCCACTGCTTGTACACTATACTAAAAGGTATAGTCATTGTGGAAACACTGTGATGTTTTCTCAAAAAATTAAAAAATAGAACTACCATATGACTACCAATTCTACTCATAGGTATATACCCAAAAGACCTAAAAACAGAGTCAAACAGAGACTTTTCCACCAATGTTCATTGCATCAGTGTTCACAAAAGCTAAAAGGTAGAAACAACCTTTTCCCATTAATGGACAAATGGATAAACAAAATGTGATGCATACATCAATGAAATATTACTCAGCCAGTGGGAAAAATGAAGTCTTGATACATACAATATAGATAGAGCCTAAAGACATTTTACTGACTGACATAAATCAATAAAAAAGACAAATATTGTATGACCTCATTTATATGAAAAAAAGAAAAGGAAAATATATAGAGACTAAGATTTAACAGTGGCTAACAGGGACAGAAAGGAGGCAAGAAAGGAGCGTTAACAGTGATGGAAAACTTCACACTGATACAGCACAAGATTGCACAGCTGATTATTGTAAAAGTTTTCAATAAGTAATTGTACACCTATTCTAAGTTGATTTGGCAAAAGTTGTCTGATAGATATATGTACAAAATGATTAAAACAAAAAAAACACAACTCCTGAGGCCGCTTATGTACAACCGTACAGTTCATGGAATTATTAGATTCCTTGATTTGGAAGTTTAAGGTCAATGGTTTCATGGGCCATCCCAGTTAAATGGCCTAATAATATGATTAGTACTTCTGTTCTCCTACCTAGTTCAGTGTGTAGTGCCCAGGGTCTTAAAAGCTTGTGATCCAAGGTATAACAATTGGTCTCTAATTACTTGGCGCCACTCCTCATAAAAAAAGATGGGGCAATCTACTTCCGTAGTGATACTGCCTCAGAAACCCAAGGAAGGGTCGCTATGAGTCGGGTCTGACTCAATGATAACAACAACAACAACAATAAAGGAAGAAGGAGAGACAGAAATAGGAGAAAATTGAATATGTGCTGATTGCCTCCATGAACAACTTCCTCCTTTGGCATGAGGCCAGAACTGGATGGTGCCTGGCTACTATTACTGAGCATTTTGATCAGATATTCTGTAGAAGGTTCCTGATCAAAAGCAGGGAGATGAAGAATGTAATTTTAAATTTGCATGGAATACAGACTTCCTGGAACCATGGAGGCTTGGTGATACCCTGAAACTATTGCCCTGAGATAATCTTTAAATTTTAAACCAAAAATATCTACTGAAATTTTAAAACCAAACAATAGTTTGGCTTAACTACTAAAAAATATCTGCCTCTGGTATCATGCTCTTTTGAAAACTATCTATATGGGATCAAATTGACAATAGCAACTGGAAAGATTACAAAGGACCTTAGGGGACAGTGAGTTTATGTTAATGGGGGAAGAACAACTCAGAAAAGGACGGTAAGAATGGTTGCACAACCAGAAGAATGTAATCAATATCATTGAATGGTACATAGAGAAACCATTGCATTGGAATATGATTTTCTATGCATATCTTCAAGACCAATGAAAAAAAAAAATCATTAAAGATAATAATAGTAAAAATGTTAGCTCTTTAACTTGCTGGAAAGTTTGCCAAGATTTCTAAAGACATGTGTGTATATATACACACACACACACACACACACATGCACATATCGATCAACCAGTTTGCTTTTCTCACCTAAAAAATACCTCTTCTAACATCTTTTCAGGATAGCACATTCAGATGAGTCATCTTCATTTATTCTTTAATACTAGTATTGATGAATAGTAGTGTTGTATAGTATGACTGTGCTACATGTCTCCATGCATGATGTACAACTCTCACTTTGAAGGCAGGGGAATGACAGACAGGAAGGCCATGATACTTTCATGATCATGATGCTGCCATATCACCAAGGATCACTGATCTCTGGGATTCTTTTACATACTAGAGAAATGCATTCTATTTTCTTTAAGCAATTGTTACTTTGGTATCCTGTATGGACAGTTCAATCCAGTTCTGATGAATGATTTCTTTTTATTTTATTATTATGTTGCAATGAAAAACTTCACAACAACTCCACCCATTTTTTTCCCATCATTTCTATGGGGGAAAGCTCAGCAATGGGACTCACAACTTACCTTCCACTAAGTCTGCATGATTTGTACTTCAAACAATTCAATTCTATGTGTGTCTACTTTCCATATACTAACCAGCACTAGACATTTTCCATACATCTGAGTTTTGCCAATGCACTGACAAAAATGTCCTTTTTTTAATTAGGAGCTCTGGTAGTATAGTGCCTGAAGAATCTGACTGCTATCCAGAAGTCTGGAGGTTAAAATCCAACAGCCACTCCCTGGAAGGTAAACTGTAGTGATACCATCTTGGAAACCCAAGGAGAGGTCTCCATGAGTCAGATCCAACTCGACAGCAGTGAGTTTTTGTTGTTGTTGTTGTTTTGTTTTGTTTTAATTTGTACAACTAGATTTCCTTAATGATTATATTGAATGTAATATACTGGGTTTATGGTTTGTGATGGTTAATTTTAATGTGTCAACTTGAGTAGGTGATGCTGCCAGTGTTTGGTCAATTACTAATCTAGATTTGCTATGAGATATTCATGTGTGATTAACATTTAAATCAGTCATCCTTAAATAAATCAGTTACCCTGCACAATGTGGATGAGCTCCATTCAGTCATTTGAAGTCCTAGAGAGAAAAAAAAAAAAAAAAACAGGTCTTCTAGAGTACGATTCTGACTCAAGACTGTAAACAGACACTCTGCCAGAATTTCCAGCCCATTGTCTGCCCTATAGATTTCAGACACAAGATTATCAAAGCTTCCAACTTGTCATCTTTCTCTCAGTTTTTCTGTCTCTCTGTTTGTCTGTCTGTCTCTCTCTTTCTCTCTGTATATATAAATGCACATATTTATGTATTTCCTATTGGTTCTCTTTCTCTGGAGAATCCTAACTGGAACATTTTTCTTTTTTTTTTTTTAACATTGTTCATAAAATATACTACTACTACTCACTCCTGTCGAGTTGGATCCGACTCATAGCATCCCCTCCTCGGATTTCTGAGGCAGTATCACTACAGAAGTAGGTTGCCCAACCTTCCTTCCGAGGAGTGGCTGGTGGGTTTGAACCACCAGCTTTCTGATTATCAGTCAAATGCTTTAGGCACTGTGCTAGCAGAGGTTACGGAGAACAGGTGGCATAGTGGTTGTTTGGGGTACTTTGTGTTGTTCTAACAGAAAATGCCACAAATGGGATGGCTTTTACAAACAGAAGTTAATTCTCTTACAGTTTAGGAGGCTAGAAGTCCGACTTCAAAATGCCAGCTCTAGGGGCTGGTGAGAGTCCCTCAACTTTGGGCTTCAGCTCTGCCTCTTTCTCTTGGCCCACTGAAACTGGAGGCTTTTTTCATTCTGGCAGCTGCTAGGTGCTGAAGCTAACAAGCCTGAGGTCAGCAAGTAAAAGGGCACAGTCACAACATTTCCAAACCACATGACAGGTGACTGATTCAAGTCCATTTACTGTCCCACAATCAGCAGACAACATGGCAGGCTGCTGAACTACAACTTGCCTACATGCAGGGATAAAGAATGCCAAAAGCTGCAGACCTTCCCCAAAGCTGTAGGATCATTTAGGAACTGGCCACCCAGAAGTTCTTCATTCTGCCTATTAGTAAACCTGAGCAGAGGGGAAAATGACTCCTGAAAGACATTCTTCAGCTGTAAAACTCCCAGGAGAGATAAGTAAATATATTCACCATAAAGTGAATATAAGTGTCCCCCTGTAGAGTGCTTGAAAACAGCATGGTAGACATCATATTCTATAGCTGTTGGCAGCTCACTGGGTTCTTTAGGGATGCTCAGCTCAGGTAACAGCTGTTCCTATCAACTAGAGACATTATACATGTGTAGGTGGGTGAGGACAAAGGTGGTACCCATGACACTTGGGTCCTAGGACGAATGAACAGCTGCTTCTGGAAAGTAATTAAAGCTGGGCCTCCTCATTTCACTCTGGTACTTTGATACATCAATCACAATTTCATACCCTGTGCTTCATTATTCCTCTGAATAAGTCAGAAGTATACTCATTTTACATGACAAGAAGCCAAAATTAACAGCAATCAACCATCATCTCGTATGTCAGATGCCTAGATATTGATTAGCCTTTTAAAGAGATCTAGAGTTATGCTCTAGACCAAAGATAGATTCAGCTGAGGCTAGACTTGCCCAGACACCATATATAATACCTGCAATCCTTAACAATAACACAGAGTAATTCCTCACAGACACCCAGACACTATAGGAGAAAGATCCAATAGATCTACTGTCTCAGGACCATAGTACTGGGGGACACCAGACTCAACTGGCACAGCAAAATATGTAAAAGCCTTGTTCTGCATCCTACATTGGTGAGTTGCAACTAGGGTTTTAAAAGCTTTCATGTGACCATCTAAGTGCAGGTAATGATCTTCTAGCATAGGAAGCAAAGAAGAATGCAAAAAAAAGGGGGGGGGGCACATTTGGCAGTGGTCAGCCATAGGACATGAAGGCCCTTGAGACCAGAAGGCCTAGATGGTGCTTGGCTACCAATGCTAAGATCAAATCTGGAGATCATAGATAGAGTGGGAGGAAAAACATGGGACAAAATCTAAAAATTCGGTAATGACCAGAATTACTGGTCTGATGAAGTCTGATGAGACCCCCAATACTATGGCCCTGGAATACATTCTGCGCTTGGGGTAGAACCAACCCCCAGGGGCTGGCTCTCAGTCCAATAGTTAACAAGATGTACATGCAGACCACTCAATCCAAGATGACATACACACATACCCTATGGTAATACATCCCTTAGAGCAATAGACCATGGGGCACTAGAGGACCAACATTCAAACTGAGGAAATACAGGACAAACAGGATTGCATGAATATGAGGGGCACGGGGGGAGGGTTATTGAGTAGGGAGGGGAGGAGACTGGGTTGGAGTTGGACATGGTGAATGGGGAGTGAAACTAAATGTACACATAATGTTGAATGTAAAACAACCTCTTTAAAAAAAAATCCGTCAAAACCAGTGATGTTTTTTTGAAACAGTTATTAGGATTCAGATGATCCCATTTAATATATTTTCATACTAAAATAAATAATTGTGTAAAACTTTTTCTCTAATTAAGGATAATTTACAGATTGTTTATTAGCAGCTGAATTATCTTTTTGAAATAAAGTTTTAGTACATTAGAAAACACAATCTAGGCATCACTGAAGAAAAGTCTGTCTATAAGGACAATCACCTCCTTTAGTTATTATTCTCTTATTATTTTATATTGTCTATATTTCAGTAAGCACATACATTGCAATGATTTATAATGATGTAGAAAACTATGTAAAACTATAAATAAAAATTTAAAAATCAATGGATGCATTTTCATGGCAAACAAATGTCAGTACAGTATGTATCTAGAATAAAGGACCCACTTTTGTTAAACTAATTAATATTTCTAGTATTGTCTTTTAGTGGTATAGAAGAGATGATTTAATAAATGGATTTGTGGTTATATGGGTTCACTAAATTATTGATGAATTTAACTAAAACAGTGTATCTGCCATGGGTGTTTATGTTCTGAAATCAGGTTCACTTTGAGAGTCATTATGTACTGTTTGTTCTATAAGAATACCAAATGCCTGTAAATGCAAATAGTCTAGGATGTTTTCTGTATCACTTCACTAGATATTCTAATGCTTTTTATTGAAAAATTGCCTATATAATCCTAAGAAAAAAAAAATAAAACACAACAAAAACTGCAATCAAGTCCATCCAGACACATAGTGACCACCATTGGGTTTCCGAGATCTGGTAAATTTAGAAAGGAGAAGAACTCAGTAAGAATGGGGCATTCTATTGTTATTAAGGAGCTTAGAACTAAGGGAAGATTATAAAGCAACCACTCAGCTCATTCTATGCTAAACCATACAACTTTAGTTCCAGTTGCTGACACCAAGTCCTTCTGGATGTATTTGTTTTCAGTATTACAAATTACAGAGAGGCCAGTACTGGATAGGTAAAGCTAAGAAAACTGAAGACAAACCCCACAGTGTCTTTCAAGAAACTTTGAGTGCCTAATTTTTGCAAAGGTTTCCATTAAGCAATTTGCAGGAGAGAGAAATTAATGAAACAATTATATGTTCCAAATAACAATCTAAGTGGAATTGCTATAACATATCATAAGTTTATGTATAAATTTATAAAAAACTGACAAATAATTTTTCAAAAATGACTACCATTTTGCATTCATATTAGCAATATATGTGGGTGAGATTTGCTCTAGATATATTTTGAATACAAATTCTTTGTTAGATATATGACTTGAAAATGGTTTTTAGAGTAGTTGACTTATTTTCTATTATTTTAATAGTGTCTTTCACAAATCAAAAGTTTCAAATTTTTAGGAAGGCTAATTGATCAATTTTTATCTTTTAATAGATTGTAATGTTGGTGTTGTATTTGAACTCTGTGTAACTTACAATCACAAGCATATTTTCCTGTTATCTTCTAAAAGTTTGTAATTTTTATCTAATTTTTGCATAAGGTAAGAGGATGAGGTTCTATTTCCTTTTAACTTGCATATGGATGTCCAGTTGTTCCAGAGATATTTGTTGAAAAACTATCAATTCTCCATTGAATTCCATTTGCATCTTTGTAAAAAGTCCATTGACCATATCTGTGTGAATCTTAACTTTCTTGACTTTCCATACTTTCAATAATCTATCTCTTTATCCTTTCACAAACACCTAGTAGAATTGTCAGTAATATGTAGAGTATTTATAGAGGTATAAGAAACTGCCAAAGAAGTTTTAAAGTGGTTATAACATTTTATACTACCTCAAGAATATATAAGAGCTCTCATTCTACATCATTGACTAAGGTCCTGAGGTTGGCAGGTCCGGTGCTTGGGGGCCTCCTTTTTGCTTGGGAGCTGCTCTATTCTAAGGCCAGAGCCTGAGGTAGGAAGACCCAGGGCCTTGGGGCTACTTTTTGCTTGGGGGAGGCCCTATTTTAAGGCCAGAGCCCTAGATAGGTGGGCACAGAGGGATTAAGAACAATTAAGGGGGATGAGTTTGTCAGTCTGTTTGTCATCCTGTGGTGGCTTACTTGTTGCTGTGAAGCTGGAGGCTATGCCACCAGTGTTGCAAAATGCCAGCATCTTTACCCATGGTGGATAGATTTCAGCAGAGCTTCTGGGCTGAGACAGACTCAGAAGAAGGAAGAGGCCATCCACTTCTCAAACAATTTGTCAATGAAAACCTTATAAATAACAGTGAAGCCCTGTCTGATATATTACTGGAAAACTTTATGAATAGCCTTAAAGTATTGCCCAATATAGTGCTGGAAGATGAGCCCATCAGGTCAGAGGCCACTCAAAAATTTGACTGGGGAAGAGCTGACTCCTCAGAATAGAGATGACCTTAATGATATGAATAGAGTAGAGCTTTCAAGATCTTCATTGGCTGATGCACCATGATTTAAAATGAGTAGAAACAGATGCAGACATCTATTAATAATTTTTGTTGTTGTTGTTATGTGCCATCGAGTCGGACCTGACTCATAGCAACCCCGCCTTGGGTTTCTTAGGCAGTATCATTACAGAAGTAGATTGCCCCATCTTCCTTCCAAAGAGTGACTGGTGGGTTTGAACCACCAGCCTTCTGGTTAGCAGTCAAGTGTCTTAGCCACTATGCTACCAGAACTCCCATTAACAATTAGAACGCATAATGTACAAAGTATGAATCTAGGAAAACTGGAAGTTGTCAAAAATGAAATAGAAGGCATAAATATTGATTTCCTAGGCATTAGTGAGCTGAAATGGACTGGTTTTGGACATTTTGAATCAGAAAATCATGTGATCTACCATGCTGAGAAGGACAAATTGAAGAGGAATGGTGTGGCATTCATCATAGCAAGGACTGTTTCAAGATCTGTTCTGAAGTACAAATCTATCAGTGATAGGATAATATCCATATGCCTACAAGGAAGATACTGTTCAAATCTATGCACCAACCACCAAAGTCAAAGATGAGGAAATTAAAGATTTCTACCAACTTCTGCAGTCTGAAATTAACCAAGCATATGATCAAGATGTTTTGATTAACACTGGTGACTAGAATGCAAATGTTAGAAACAAAGAAGAGTTATTGGTAGTTGGAAAATCTGGCCTCGATGATAGAAATGATGCTGGAGATCACATGATGGAATTTTGCAAATACAATTTTTCAACAACATAAGTGATGACTATACATGTGGACTTCACCAGATGGAATACATAGAAATCAGACTGACTACATCTGTCGCAAAAAGTGATAGAGAAGTTCAATATCTCTGGCCAAAACATGGCCAGGAGATAACTGAGAACAGACCATCAACGTCTCATATGAAAGTTCAAGTTGAAATGAAAAACAATTAAAACAAGTCCACGAGAGCCAGATAATGACCTTGATAACATCCCTCCTGAATTTGGAGACCATTTAAAGAATAGATCTGATGCATCGAACACCAATGACCAAAAACTAGAGGAAGTGTGGGATGACATCCAGAACACCATCCATGAAGAAAGCAAGATTTCATTAAAACGACAAGGAAGAAAAGATCAAAATGGATGTCAGAAGGGACTCTGAAACTTGCCCTTGAGTGGAGAATAGCTAAAGCAAATGGAACTAATGACAAGATAAAAGACAAAAGACTTGATGCTCTTGAATTGTGGTGTTGGAGAAGTATGCTAAGAGTACCATGATCTGCTAAAAGGACTAACAAACCTGTCCTGGATTAAGTGCAGTCAGAATATTCCTTGGAAGCAAGAATGGCCAGACTTTGTCTCACCTACTTTGGTCATGTTGTCAGAAGGAAACATTCACTGGAGAAGGATATCATACTTGGTAAAGTGGAACATCAATGAAGAAGGGCAAGGCCCTCAATGAGATGGATAGAAACAGGGGCTTCAGTGATGTGCTGAGGTATTGTGAGGTTGGCACAGGACTGGGCAGTGTTTTGTTCTGCTATTCATTGGGTTGCTATGAGTTGGAGATGACTCAATGGCACCTAACAACAAAAACAACAACAAAAAATCTTTAATGATTTTTTATCTTGTATTCCTGATATATTTTTCTTGGATTTATCTTGCTTATCTATTTTTATTTATTAATCTTTTAAAGTAATCAATTTTTAGCTTGCTATCTTTTACTTTTTGGTTGTTTTTTTGATCTTCTGACATTTAATATGATCTTTATTACTGCCTCTCTTCTATTTAATTTGAGTTTTAGTCAATCTTTTCTTTTGCTTACTAAGTGTGGTACAGTGAATTACTTGGTGAGGCTTTTCTAGCCATGATCTTTGTGACTCCCACCCGATGTCTGAATGGAACTATGCAAATGTAAAGTTCTTGTGGCCCACTAAGGGCATGTGAAAGCTTACTAATAATGTAAATAAAGTACATGGTTCCCTTGTGGGAGTGGGACTGTGCAGATGAGGTGTATACACCCCTAATGTGAGGATTGATCCAATTTGTCATCTTACTAGGCTTAAAATGACCCATACCAGAGGTGAAAAGAGGGATCTCATTAGCATCAAGGCAGAGCAAAGCCAGGAGTGGAGTGTGCCACTGAATCCAAGATCCCTGTGCTGAGACAGCAGAGGGACAGCAGAAGTTTGACAAATGGACTATGACAGCAGAATTAACAGAAACAAATAATCATCAGAAAAGAAAGTATGAGATGGAGCTGTGCACTTGCTGGCCCATAGAGCAAGAAAGTTGAATGCTGTTTGAGTATGATATATCTATTATTGCTGTTATTATGTGCCACTGAGTTGGACCTGACCCATAGCAACCCCTCCTTGGGTTTGCAAGGCAGTATCACTATGGAAGTAGATTGCCCAACCTTCCTTCCGAGGAGTGGCTGGTGGGTTTGAACCTCCAGCCTTCTGGTTAACAGTCAAGTGCCTTAGGCCCTTGACTTTTTTTTTTTTTTTTTTTGTTGTTGTTGTTAGGTGCCATTGAGTCATCTCCAACTCATAGCAACCCAATTAATAGCAGAACAAAACACTGCCCAGTCCTGTGCCAACCTCACAATCCTTGCTATACCTCAGTGCATCACTGAATTGGGAGAGCTAAATAGGGATAGCTAAAAGAGCTTTGTAACACTTCACTGAATAGGACAGAGGCCAATGGCCAAGAAGAGGCATGCCTATGGGCATGGCAGAAGGGAGGCTATCCTGAACAAAGAATTGTATCCTGAGTATTACTGAACGTGAACCTGTTGCTAAACTTATTGTTGTTGCTGTTGTTAGGTACCATCAAGTTGGCTCTGGCTTATAGCAAGCCTGTACACAATAGCACAAAACATTGTGCCAGCCTCACAATCCTTGCTGTACCTGAACCAATGCAGCCACTGTGTCAATCCATCTCATTGAGGGCATTTCTCTTTTGCATTGACTTTCCACTTTCCCAAATATGATATCCTTCTCCTGAGAATGGTCCTCTGACAGGATAACCAAAGAAGGTGAGATGAAGTCTAGCCATTCTCACTTCCAAGGAGCATTCTGGCTGCACTTCTCCCAGGACAGATTTGTTAGTTCTTCTGGCAGTCCAAGGTACTTTCAGTATTCTTCACCAATACCATAACTCAAAAGCATCAACTTTTCTTTTGTCTTCCTTGTTTGTTGTCCAGCTTTCACATATGAGATAGTGGAAAATACCATGGCTTGGGCTAGGCACACCTTATACTTCAAAGAGACATCTTTCCTCTTTAGCACTTTAAAAGGGACGTCTTTTGAGGCAGATTTGCCCAGTGCAATATGTTGTCTGATTTCTTGCCTGCTGCTTCTATTGGTGTTGATTGTGCAGCCAAGGAATATGAAATCTTTGACAACTTCAATCTTTTCTCCATTTATTGTGAATGCTGTTCGTTGGTCCAGTTGTGAGGATTTTCATGTTGTTTTTTGTATTGAGATGCAATCCATACTGCAGACTTGTGTCTTTAATCTTCATCAATAAGTGATTCAAGTCATCTTCACTTTCATCAAGCAAAGTTGTATCATTTGCATATTGCAGATTGTTAATGAGTCTTCCTCCAATCCTGATGCCACATTCTTCTTCAGATAATCCAGCTTCTCAGATTACTTACTTGCCATACACTGAATAAGTATGGTGAAAAGATACAACCCAGATGCTCTCACTTTCTGATTTTAAACCATGCAGTATACTCTTGTTCAAATGACAGCCTCCTGATCTATGTACATGTTCCTCATGAGCACAATCAAGTGTTCTTGAATTTTCATTCATCTTAATATTATCCATAATTTGTTATGATCCACATAATTGAATGATTTTGCATAGTTATCGAAACACAAGTAAACATCTTTCTGGTATTCTTTGCTTTCAGCCAAGATCCATCTGACATTAGCAATGATATCCCTCATTCCACGTCCTTTTCTGAATCCAGCTGCATTCCTGGAAGTTCTCTGTCAATATACTGCAGCAATCATTTTTGAATTATCTTCAGCAAAATTTTATTTGCATGTGATATTAATGATATTGTTCAATAATTTCCACATTCTGTTGGAAAGGGTACAAATATGGATCTCTTCCAGCCAGTTGGCCAGGTAACTGTCTTACAAATTTATTGGCATACAGGAGTGAGTGCCTCCAGTGCAACATCAGTTTGTTGAAACATCTCATTGGGTATAGGTCAATTCCTGGAGCCTTGTTATTCGCCAATTCCTTCAGTGCAGCTTAAACTTCTTCCTTCAATACCATTGTTTCTTGACAATATGCATCCTCCTGAAGTGAAAGAACATCAACCAATTATTTTTGATACAGTGACTCTGTGTATTCCTTCCATCTTCTTTTGGTGTTTCCTACAACATTCAATATTTTGCCCATAGAATTTTTCAATAATCCAACTTGAGGCTTGAGTTTTTTTCTTCAGTTTTTTCAGCTTGAAACATGCTGTGTATGTTCTTCCTTTTTAGTTTTCTAATTCCATGTCTTTCCACATTTTATTATTATAATTGACTTTGTCTTCTCGAGCTGCTCTTTGAAATCTTCTGTTACACTCTTAATGATGTGGATGGAGTAAATCTTTCAGGACCTTCATTTGCTGATGTAGCACCACTCAAAATGAAAAAAAAAAAAAAAGCTGCAAACATCCATTAATAATCAGAATATGAAATCTGCAAACATCCATTAATAATCAGAATATGAAATGTACAAAGTATGAATATAGGAATATTGGAAGTTGTAAAAAATGAAATGGAGCACATAAAGATCTATATCCTAGACATTAATGAGCTAAAATGGACTAGTTCTGGCCATTTTGAATCAGACAACTATATGATCTACTATGCTGGCAATTT
>NW_006921920.1:2756389-2762914 GCF_000298275.1 Orycteropus afer afer | reverse complement strand
CAAGAATGGCCAGACTTCGTCTCACCTATTTTGGTCATGTTGTAAGAAGGGACCATTCCCTGGAGAAGGATGTCATGCTTGGTAGGGTGGAGGGTCGACAAAAGAGGGGGAGGCCTTCAACAAGATGGATTGACAGGGCTCTAAAGAATTGATTTGATGCACTCAACATTGATGATTGAAAACCAGAGGAATTGTGGGATGACATCAAGAACATCAATTAAGAATGCTAAAGGTCATTAAAAAGACAGGAAAGAAAGAAACGACCAAAATAGATGTCAGAAGAGATAGAGAAACTTGCTTACCAATATACCATATAATTATCAATATTGTTTATGAGTTCTGTGTGGCCTTTGCAATGAATTAGCAAATGCAGAAGAGGAGTGCTGTGGGAAGCACAATTGGTGTCATATTTGGTAAAACATTTGGAGAATGGTGGAATTTCTGACTTTTTCTCATAGGAATCAGCCTTGTATTGCTGATGGTGATTTTTTTCCCTGCCTCATGAAGTTAGAGGAGGTAAGAGGATGCTGCCCCCATAGCCTTTTTGCACTAAGTCAAAACCTGAGGTAAGTGACTTCAAATTATTCTCTTTCTAATATAAACATTCAAATCATTATTTTTCATCTAATTCCTTTAAGAAACTTTCATAATTTTAATATGTTTTTATTATCATTTGTTTTGAATTATTTCTATGTTTTCTTGTGACTTCTTCTGTGATTCATGGTGGTGTTGTTAGATGTCATCAAGTCATCTCTGACTCATAGTCACCCTATGTACAGCAGAACAAAACACTGTCTGGTCCTGTGCCAACCCTTGTCTACCTTGTCTATCCTTGTCTACCTGAGCTCATTGTTGTAACCACTGTATTAATCCATCTTGTTGAGGGCCTTCTCCTTTTTCATCAACCTTTCACTCTACCAAGAACGATATCCTTCTCCAGGGAATGGTCCTTTCTTACAACATGAATAAAGTAGGTGAGACAAATTCTGGTCATTCTTGCTCCCAAAGAGCATTCTGGCTGCACTCTATCCAGGACAGATTTGTTAGTTCTTTTAGCAGTCCCTGGTACTTTCAGCATTCTTCACCAACACCATTTGTGAATTATATGAAATATAATTTTTTGATTTCTAAATATTTAGGATTTGGTTAGATATTTTCAATTTTTATTTAATTTAATTATACTGTGAACAGAGAACATATTCTGTATGTATTTTTTTACTGAAATGTTCTTTAAAACCCACCACATGATTTACCTTAGTTAATAAATAATATGTACTTTGAAATAATATAAATTCTACATTCAAATGCCATCTGTTATATATATCAAGTAGGTCTATTTAAATGACAGAATTGTACAGATATTATATATTTTTATGAACTTGTTTTATTGATTCCTTATATAGTAGATTTGAAATCCACAAATATATTTTAGATTTTTCTATAGCTCCCTTTTCTTTTTGCTTTAATGATCTTGGTATTTTGTTATTAGGCACTTACAGAGTTGAGATTGCTGTGTCTGTTTTATGTATGTCCTTTTACCATTATAAAATAATCCTTTTTTATCACCAGCAATGATTTTTTTCTAGTCAGTCGTCTTTGTCAGTTTTTCACCTAGCCACTCCTGTTACTGTTAGTATTGAATAGTGCATCTTTGCTTTGCCATTTCCTTCCTTTTTTCTTTTTTTTTTTTTCACATTTAATGTGGTGAGAACATACAGAACAAAACATTCACCAACATAAGAACTTCCACATCTACAGCTAAGGGAAAATGATGACATTTTTCATTTTGTGCCACATTTACTGTTCTGGTAGCATAGTGCCTAAGGTGTTTGACTGCTACCAGAAGGCTGGCAGATCATACTCACCAGCCACTCGTCAGAAGAAAGGTTGGGCAATCTACTTATGTAGTGATACTGCCTCAGAAACCTTAGGAGGGTTTGCTATGATTCGAATATGAGTCGGATCTAACTTGAAGGCAGGGAATTCTTTTTTTTTTTTTTTTTTCAGTATTTGTTGCAGACCGGATAAGTGAAATGAGACACAAAGAGACAAACACACACATAGACAATACAAGACTGCAGCCCCGATGTGAGCTGCAACTTTATTTTTATACCTTCTGAAAAGGGATGAAATCCAATTCTTTGAGTTCTAGTCTAAATTGTACTCTTTAATCTGTCTTTTTCCCACTCCAGAAATAACAAGGATCTGTGTTTTTACTTTTTCAGATTGTTCTCTTCTGAGAACATTGCATACACATATCTCTCTTTATCAGTCTTTCTGTTTGAAGATCCGGCTTCCTGTCTTGTTTGCGAGTCCAGGATTTCAAGAGTTCAATCTGAGTTCCAGATCCTTTAATGCACCCAGTGCTTTCTAATGGGTGCTTCCCGTTGCTGTTTTCTGAGACAAAGGGGAATATTCCAGCAAGTCCCTACAAGTATCACTGCTATCTTTTTCCAAAATATTCCACAACTCAGCATAAACCCAATGCCCCTTAAACAAAAGCTACCACTTTCTCCCTCCCACCTCTCCCACCTCCCACTAGTAACTACTAATGATCATATATATATATATATATATATATATATATATATATATATGTGTGTGTGTGTGTGTGTGTGTGTGTGTGTACTCTTTTCCAACCTATCTAAGATATCTAAGAATTTTTGTTCTCCTCCCCTCCCATCCCTGGTAGCAAGTAAAGATTTATTCCATGTATGAACATTTCCTTGACTTTTTACAATAAAGGATTAATATGATATTTGTCCTCTGGTTTTGACTTCTTTCACTCAGTATACATTCATCCATGTTATGCTATGTTTTGCAGATTCTATAGTATTCTTTACGGTTGCAAAGGATTCCAATTTGTGTAGGTACCACTGTTTGTTTATCTATTCCTTGGTTGAGGGCACTTAAGTATTTTCCATCTCTTTGCTACTGTGAATTGTACTGTGATGAATATGGGTGTGCACATATCTATTTATGTCCTCCATCTCACTTTTTTAAGATACATAGCTAAGAATGGGATTGCTTGGTCAAATAGTATTTCTATTTCCAACTTTTTAAAGAATTAACATATCAATTTCCACAGGGGTTGTATTCTTTTACAGTCCCACCAGCAGTGTATGAGAATCCCATACTATCCACATGCTTGCCAGAATTTATTTTCTATCTTGTTGAACTTTGGTATTAATGCTGGGGTAAGATGATATGTTTATTTTCATTTGCGTCTTTCTAATGGTTAATGATAGTGAACATTTGTCCATGTGTTTGTTGGCTGTCTGAATCGTTTTCTTAAGTGTATGTTCATGTCTTCTGCCCATTTTTTAATTGGATTGTTTGTGGTTTTAATGTTGAGGTGTTGGAGTTTTCAATTAATTTTAGAGATAAGCCCTTTGTCTGATATGTCATTGTGGAATATTTTCCCATTCTAGGTCCTGTTTTTACTCTTTTGGGGAAGTCTTTTGATGCACATAAGAATTTAACTTTTAGAAGGTCCCAATCATCTCGTTTCTCTTCTGTTATTTGTGCATCTTGGGTTATGCTTGATAGTCTATTTCTGCTATAAATTAGTGCCCCTAAATTTGTACCAGTCAGTTTGTTGTACTGTAGTGCCTTGTGTGTTGCTGTGAGGCTTGAGGCTGTGCCACCAGGGTTTCAAATGCCAACAAGATTGCATATGGTGCATAGGTTTCAATGCAGTTTACAAACTGAGACAGACTAAGAAAGAAGAGGTCATCCATTTCTCAAAGAATTGGCCAAGGAAAATCTTATGAATAGCAGAGAAACACTATCTGATACATTACTGCACAACTTTATGAATAGCCCAGAAACATTGCCCAGTGTAGTGCAGGATGACATACTCCTTAGGTCAGAAGGCTCTCAAAATATGACTATGAAAGAGCTGCATCATCAGAGTAAAACCAACCTTACTGATATGGATAAAATAAAGCTTTTGAGACCTGCATTTGCCAATGTGGCATGACTCAAATTGAGGAGAAACAGCTGTAAACATCCACTAGTAATCAGGACATGGAATGTACAAAGTATGAATCTAGGAAAATTGGAAGTTGTCAAAAACAAAATGGAGCACATAAAGATTGATATCCTAGGCATTAGTGAGGTGAAATAGACCGGTTTTGGCCATTTTGAATCAGAATACTATATGATCTACTATGCTGGGAAAGACAATTTGAAGAAAGAATGCACGGCATTCATCATAATAAAGGATGTTTCAAGATCTATCCTGAAGTACAATGCTGTCAGTGATAGGATAATATTCATATGCCTACAAGGAAGACAAGTTAATACTACTATCCTTCAAATTTATGCACCAACCACCGAAGACAAATATGAAGAAATTGAAGATTTTATCAACTATGCAGAATGAAATTGACCAAAGGTTCAATCAAGATGTGTTAATTATCACTGGTGGTTGGAATGCAGAAGTAAGAAACAAAGAAGAATCACCAGTAGTTGGAAAATTTGACCTCGGTGACAGAAATAATGCTGGAGATCCCATGATAGAATTTTGAAAGACCAATGACTTATTCATTGCAAATACCTTTTTTGCAGAAAAACAAATGGTGGCTATACATGCACTTCACCAGATGGAGTACACAGGGACCAGATTGACTGCATCTGTGCCAAGAGTCTATGGAAAAACTCAATATCTTTAACCAAAACAAGGCCAGGAGCTGATTGTGGAACAGATCGTCAACTCCTCATATGCAAGTTCAACTTAAAGTTGAAGACAAAACAAGTCCATGAGAGCGAAAATATGACCTGAAATATATCCATCCTGAATTTATAAACTATCTAAAGAATAGATTTGATGCATTGAACACCAATGACCAAAAAACAGAAGAATGTGGGATGACATGAAGAACATCATCCATGAAGAAAGCAAGAAGTCATTAAAATGACGAGAAAGGAAGACCAAAATGGATGTCAGAAGAAACACTGAAATTTGCCCTTGAATGGAAAGAAAATGGAAGAAATGACAAGATAAAAGATCTGAACAGAAGATTTCAAAGAGAAGCTCAAGTGGACAAAGCTAATTGCCATAGTGAAATGTGCAAAGATCTGGAGTTAGAAACCCAAAAGGGAAGAACAGACTTGGCATTTCTCAAGCTGAAAGAACTGAGGGAAAAATTAAGCCTCGAGTTTCAGTATTGAAATATTCTATGAGCTCTTGTGGCATAGTGCCTAAAGCATTTGACTACTAACCAGAAAGCTGGTGATTCAAACCTACCAGCCACTCCGTGGAAAGAAGATTGGGTAAGCTACTTCTGTAGTAATATTGCCTCAGAAACCAAAGGAGGGGTTGCTATGAGTCAGATTGGATCTGACTTGATGGTAGTACATATGGGCAAAATATTGAATGATATAGGAGACATCAAAAAAAAAAAATGGAAGGAATGCAAAGAATCACTGTACCAAAAAGACCTGGTCAATCTTCATCCATTTCAGGAGGTGGCAGATCAAGAACCAATGGTATTGAAGGGAGATGTTGAAGCTGCACTGAAGGAATTGGGGAAGAAAAATGCTCCAGGAATTGATAGAATACCCATTGAGATGTTTCAACAAATGGATGCCCTGCTGGAGGCACTCACTTGGATATGCCAAGAGATTTGGATGACAGCTACCTGGTCAACTTACTGGAAGAGATCCATATTTCTACACATTTCAAAGAAAGGTGATCCCACAGAATGTGGAAATTATCAAAAAAAATATCATTAATAGCACACACATGTAAAATTCTTGCTGAAAATAATTCAAAAATGGTTGCAGCAGTACATTGACAGAGAATTTCCAGAAATGCAAGCTGGTTTCAGAGGAAGCTGTGGAATGAGGGTTATCATCTGTGATGTCAGGTGGATCTTGGCTCAAACAAAGAATACCAGAAAGATGCATACTTGTGTTTTATTGACTATGTAAAAGTTGTTGATTTTGTGGATGATAACAAATTATGGGTAACATTGAGAAGAATTAGAATTCAAGAACACTTAATTGTATTCATGAGGAACCTGTACACAGACCAGAAGGCTTAAACAGAACAAGAGAACACTGCATGGTTTAAAATCAAGAAGGGAGTGTGTTGGGGTCGTATCCTTTCACCATAGTTATTCAATCTGTATGCTGAGGAGATAATCTGAGAAGCTGGACTATATGAAGAAGAATGTGGCATCAAGATTGGAGGAATACTCATTAACAACCTGCTATATGCTGATAAAGTGTACCTGACACAACTTTTCTTGCTGAAAGTGAGGATGATTTAGGCACCAACTGATGAAGGTTGAAGATCACAGTCTGCAGTATGGATTACATCTCAATATAAAGAAAACAAAAATCCTCACAAGTGGACCTATAAGCAGCATCACACTAAATGGAGAAAAGATTGAAGCTGTCAAAGGCTTCACATTGCTTGCTTCTACAATTGACACCAATGGAAGCATCAGTCAGGGCATCAGATGACGTATAGCACTACAAAGGACCTCTTTCTTTTCTTTTCTTTTTTTTTTTTTT
>NW_006921920.1:2737090-2755449 GCF_000298275.1 Orycteropus afer afer | reverse complement strand
TTCCGAGGCAGTATCACTACGGAAGTAGGATTGCCCAACCTTCCTTCCAAGGAGTGGCTGATGGGTTTGAACCACCAGCCATCTGGTGAGCAGTCGAGTGCCTTAGCCACTATGCTATAAGATCATATCAACTGCAAATAAGGATATTTTTCCTTCTTCTTTACCTATTTGGATGCCTTTGATTTCCTTTTCTTGCCTTATTTTCTTGGGTAGGACTTCCAGTAGAATGTTGAATAGAAGTGGACGTAGAGGGTATCCTTGTCTTGTTCCTGTTTGCAAAGGGAATGGTTTCAGTCTCTCTCCTTTGAGATTAATATTGGCTATTGGTTTTGCTTATATGCCTTTATTTATGTTGAGGAATTGAACTTTTAGTCTTATTTTTTCTGAGCGTTTTTATCAGGAATAGGAGTTGGATTGTATCAAATGCCTTTTCTGCATCAAATGATATGATCTTGTGATTATTTTCCTAATGTGATGGATTACATTGAATATTCTTCTAATGATGAACCATCCTTGCACACCTGGTATGAATTCCACTTTGTTATGATGTACTATGTTTTTTATATATTGTTAAAGTCTTTTGGCTAGTATTTTGTTCAAAATTTTTGCATCTATATTCATGAGGGATATTGGTCTGTGGTTTTCCTTTCTAGTGGTGTCTTTGCTTGGCTTTGGCATCAGTGTTATTCTTTCCTTATTTTTAACTTTTTTTTTTTTTTTTTTACTTTGAAATCATTATAGATTCATATGAAGTTGAAAAAATATATATATGGAAATGCCCCAAGTACCCTTTACCCAGTGTTATGGGTTGCTTTTTCCCTCTCTCTAAATATATGTTCTATTTCTAAGCCCCAGCACATGCGATTATGACTTTATTTGGTAATACAACTTTGCAGTTGTAATTAGTTAACATGAGATCATACTGGAGTAGAATTCACCCCAATGTAATATGACTGGTGTCCTTGTAAGAAGAGGAAAAGAGACATTGAAACCTCAAGACACATATGGAAGAATGATAAGTGAAGATGGAGACAGGGATTGGAGTGTTGCATTTGAAAGGTAAGATAAGGTATAATTGTGGAAAACCACCAAAATATAGGAGAGAGGCATGGGACAGACACTTTCTCAGTGTCTAAAAAAGAACTAAACTTCATGACACCTTCATTTTTTCTTCTGGCCTCCAGAATTGTGAGAGAATAAATGTCTATTATATTAAACCACCTAGTGTGTAGTACTTTGTTACAACAGCACTAAAAAACAAATGCACTCTGTTTTCTCTTTCTTAATATGTCATGTCAGTAAAAAAAAACATGATATTACATTGGTACAATCAGAGAATTTATTCAGATTTCATCAATTTTAAAAATACTTGGTGGTATGTATGCATTGATTTGTGCATCCACCATTTAAACTACTCAGCTATTTCACTGCAATCATCCTTTGTGCTCACTCTGTAAAACTACACCCACCTCAGCCCCGCTCATTCCTAAATCCTAGCAATAACTAATCTGTTCTTCATTTCTAAATTTTGCTTTTTCTATTGTTGTTGTTATGTGCCATTGAGACAGACCTGACTCATAGCACTCCTCCTCGGGATTCTGAGGCAGTATCACTATGGAAGTAGATTGCCCCATCTTCCTTCCAAGGAGTGGGGGGTGGGTTTGAACCACCAGTCTTCTGGTTAGCAGTCAAATGCCTTAGCCACTATGCTACCAGAGAATATTATATATATTAAAAAAAGTAATACAATATGTAACAATTGATTTTTTTCCCACTTAACATATTTAATTTGAGACTAGTCCAAATTCTAGTTATGAAGAAACAAAATTATCTCAAATAAGTTAATCTTAGGTGAGTCAAGGAGCCCTGGGGCAGTGGTTAAATGCCATTCTACTACCTAAAATATCAGTGGTTCTAACTTACCAGCTACTTCATAGCAGAAAAGACCTGGTTATCTGCCCCTGTAAGGTTTACAGTCCAGAAAACTCTCTATCCTATAGAGTTGCTATGAGTTGGAATTGACTTGGTGGTACATAAAAGCAATAAGTTAACAGGGCTTGTGTTCTGGTTACCAAGTGCCGCTCTGACAAGAATATACCACAAATGGGATGACCTTAACAAACAGGAGTTTATTTTTACAATTTGGAGGCTTTAAGTCCAAGTTCAAAATGCCAGGCTCTAGGGGCTGGGTGAAAGCCCCTCAACCTTGAGGTACAGCTCTGCCTCCAGCTCCCAGACCACTGGAGCTAGAGGCATTTCTTCACTCAGAAAGCCACTAGCTATTGAAGCTGAGAAACCCCAAGGTTGACAAGGAACAAAGCACAGTCACGATGTTACCAAAGCACATGGCAGGCCATTAACTTAAGTCCATTGTAAGTCCCAAGGTCAGCAGAGCATAGTAGGCTTCTGAGCAACAATATGGCTGCATGCAGGGTCCAAGTGTGCCATAAGCTAGAGACCATTCTTAAAGCTTCTCCTTATATACAGGAAGCAGACCACATACCCAAAGGCAGCTACTCAGCTGCTCATAGTAGATTCCACCATGGAGTTTATTACCAGTATCATCATGGGGAATACTACATCCAGCTGCCCAGCCACTCAACCAGGCCTAGCCAAGTTGACACAAAATATAACAACCACAGTTTGTATTAAATAAATCAGTCTCATACTCTAAGCACAAAAATACTCTTCAGTGAGGACTGATTCTCAATGACTAACTCTCCCACAATTGTCATAAACTGTGTTCTAGAGTAGAATTATTTATGTCCTTAGAATTCAGGGTAAAATAAAAATTATGCCATTAGTTGTGAAATTTTGGTGATGGTGCTACAAAAATTTCTTAAATATCCCTATGCCTGGATTGTCACTTCCAGAGGTGCAAGCTGGATTCAGAAGAGGACGTGGAACAAGGGATATCATAGCTGCTGTTAGATGGATCTTGGATCAAGGCAAAGAATACCAGAAAGATGTTTACTTGTTCTTTAGTGACTATGGAAAGGCATTTGGTTGTGTGGATCATGACAAATTATGGATAACTTTGAGAAGAATGGGAATTTCCTAACACCTGACTGTACTCATGAAGAACCTGTACCTTGACCAGGAGGCTGTCATTCAGAGGGAACAAGGGGACACTGCATGGTTTAAAATCAGGAAGGGAGTGTGTCAGGGTTGTATCCTTTCCCCATACTTATTTAATCTATATGCTGGGCAAATAATCTTAGAATCTGGACTATATGAAGAAAAACGTGGTATCAGGATTGGAGGAAGAATCATTAACAACCTGAGATATGCTGATTACAACTTTGCTTGCTGAAAGTGAGGAAGACTTGAGGCACTTACTGATGAAGATTAAGGAACAGTCTGCAGTATGGATCACATCTCAATATAAAGAAGACAAAAAATCCTCACAACTGGACCAATCAGCAGCATCATGATAAATGGAGAAAAGATTGAGGTTGTCAAAGAATTCACATTGCTTGAGTCTACAATCAAGGCCAATGGAAGCAGCAGTCAGGACATTAGATGACGTGTAGCACTGGGCAGGTTGGCTTCAAAGGAACTCTTTCAAGAGCTGATGAGCAAGGATGTCTCCTTGAGGACTAAAGTGTACCCGACACAAGCCATGATATTTCCAATTGCCTTGTATGCATGTGAGAGCTGGACAATGAATAAGGAAAACCAATGAAGAGTTGATGCTTTTGATTTGTGGTGCTGATGAAAAATGCTGAAGGTACCAAGGACTACCAAAGAACTAACAGATCTATCCTGGAGGAAGTGCAGCTGAGATGCTCCTTGGAAGTGAGGATCACCTATATTGGTCATGTTGTCAGAGGGGACCATTCCCTGGAGAAGGATATCATGCTTGGTAAGGTAGAAGGTCAACGAAGGAGGGGAAGACCTTAGATGAGATGGTTTGACACGGTGGCTGTGACAATGGGCTTAAGTATAGAAAGGATCATGGAGCTGGCATCGGATCAGGTGATGTTTCGTTCTGCTATGCATGGGGTCGCTATGAGTTGGAAATGACTCAACGACACCTAACAACAACAGATTGTCACTCATAGAAGAAGAAAGTGATAACAGGCATGAGGGTGAGGCTGATGTGGAGAGGTAGTTGGATTGCAGAGAGAAGTCTATAATTACCATGCATCTGTATAGTGTTCTGAAACTGGAGGTGATCAACAGTTGAGGGAAACAGAAACTCATTAATGGCAAACCACTACATCTGTCACCCTATGGGAAGCAGGTTCTAGCAAATAATTGTAAGAATGTCAGAACAAAAGGCACAGGGCCCAACATCATGGCTGAAAAGAGCAGGACCCCAGGTGGGATTCTCAAATGTGCTAACCTGTCAGCTCTCTGAGAGCAGAATTTCTGTCCATTTACTTTTGTGTCTCTAGTACTTAAATAGTGCTTTGTACACAGTTGGTATTCTGAAGAAATTTTAGTCATTGATAGATTAATAGCACTAAAAATTGCCAAAGACAGTAATTTCATTCTGATGAGGCAATTGAAAATAACATATCTTTGGTTTGCTTCACCTTAGTCTTCAAAGAGGCATACTTGCTCTTCAGTACTTTAAAGAGGTCTTTTACAGCAGATTTTCCCAGTGCAATACAACATCTGATTTCTTGACTGCTGCTTCCTTGTATGTTGATTGTGTATTCCAGTAATGTGAAATCTTTGACAATTTCAATATTTTTTTTCCATTTATCATGATGCTGCTTATTGGTCCAATTGTGAGGATTTTCTTTTTCTTTATCTTGAAGTGTAATCTGTACTGTATTCTTTAATATTCATCAGTAAGTGCTTCAAGTCATTTTCACTTTCAGCAAGCAAGATTGTGTTGTCTGCATATCACAGGTTGTTAAAAAGTCTTCGTTGAATCCTGATGCCACATTCTTCTTCATATAGTCCATCTTCTTGGATTATTTACTCAGCATACAGGTTGACAAAGTATGGTGAAAGGATAAAAGCCATTGCACACCCTCCCTGATTTGAAACCATGCAGTCTCCTCTTGTTCTGTTCAAATGACAGCCTCCTGGATTATGTACAAGTTCCTCATGAGCACAATTAAGTGTCCTGGAATTCCCATTTTTCTCAATGTTATCCGTAATTTGTTATGACCCACACAGTAGAAAGGTTTTGTACAGTCAACAGGACACAAGTAAACATCTTTCTGCGATTCTTTGCTTTAAGCCAAGATCCATTTGACATCAGCGGTTAGGTCCCTCACTCCATATCCTTTTATTAATTCAGATTGCATTTCTGGCAGCTCCTTGTCAATGTACTGCTGCAACCAATTTTTGTATTGTTTTCAGCAAAATTTTACTTGTATGTGATATTAATGATGCTGTTAGATAATTTCCACATTCTGTTGGCTCACCTTTCTTTGGAATAAATACAAATATGAAACTTTTCCACTCAGTTGGTCAGGTAGCTTTCTTCCAAATTTCTTGGCATAGATGAGTAACTGCTCTAACATTGTATCTGTTTGTTGAAATATCTCACTAGGTATTCCATCAATTCCTAGAGCCTTGATTTTTCCAATTTCTTCAGTGCATATTTGACTTCTTCTTCTAAAACCATTGGTCCTTGATCATATGCCATCTCTTGAAAGAGATGAACATTGACCAATTCTTTTTTGTACAGTGACTCTGTGTATTCCTTCAATCTTCTTTTGATGCTTATTTCCTACATCATTCAATGGCCCAGTTTCTGACCAGCTTAAATGACAGGCAGTCCAGAAGGTGGGCCCTGTGTGGTTCAAGGCCAATGGGGCCAGCTTAAATGGTGGGTGGGTCAGAAGGTGGACCTCATGAGGTTTGGGGCCAGCACAAAGGGCTGACCACCTGGAAGACTGGCGCTGCATGGTTTGGAGCAAGGTTAAGGGTGGGTGTGTGGGAAGGTGGGCTGTGCCTGATTCAAGATAGTTTAAGGGTGGCCAATAAGTGAACAGAGGGGTTAGGGACAACTAAGGAAGATGAACTTGTCTTCCAGTTTGTCATTGTGTGGTGGCTTGAGTGTTTCTATAAGGCTGGATGTTATGTCACTAGTGTGGCAAATGTCAACAAGGTTACCCATGGTGGAAATGTTTCACCAGAGCTGACAGACTCAGAACAAGGAAGAGGTCATCCACTTCTCAAAGAATTGGCCAGTGAAAACCTTATGAATAGCAATGAAACACTGTCTGATATAGTATTGGAAAATTTTATGAATATCCCTAAAACATTGTCCAATATAGTGCCAGATGATGAACCCATCAGGACAGAAGGCACTCACAATAAAACTTGGGAAAAGTTGACTCCTCAGCATAGAGCCAATCTTAATAATATGGATGGAAAAAAGCTTTCAGAACTTCCACTTGCTGATGTGGCATGACTCAGAATGAGAAGAAACAGATGTAAACATACATTAATAATCAGAACATGGAATGTATGAAGCATGAATCTAAGAAAACTGGAAGTTGTCAAAAATGAAATGGCAAGCATAAATATTGATATCTTAGGCATTAGTGAGCTTAAACAGACTGGTTTTGGCCATTTTGAATCAGCCAACCATATGATCTACCATGCCAGGAATGACAAATTGAAGAGAAATGGTGTGGCATTCATGGTCACAGAGTATTTCAAGAAAAATCCTGAAGTACAATATTTTCAGTGATATAATAATATTAAAATGCCTACAAGGAAGCAATTAATACCACTATTACTCAAATTTATGTACCAACAACCAAAGCCAAGAATGAGGACATAAACGATTTTTACCAACTTCTGCAGTCTGAAATTGACCAAACATACAATCAAGATTTGTTCATTATCATTGGTGACTAGAATGTGAAAGTTGGAAACAAAGAAGAATCACTAGTAGTTGGAAAATATGACCTTGCTTATAGAAATGACACTGGAGATCACATGATAGAATTTTGCAAGACCAACAACTTATTCATTGCAAATACCTTTTTTTCAGGAACATAATTGGTGGCTGTACATATGTATTTCACCTTATGGATTGACTCCATCTGTGGCAAGAGTTGTTAGAGAAGTTCAATATCTTCAGCCAAAACAAGGCCAGGAGCTGATTATGGAACAGATCATCAACTGTTTACATGCAAGTTCAAGCTGAAGTTGAAGACAATTAAAACAAGTCCACAAGAGCCAAAATATGACCTTAATAATACCCTTCCAGAATTTAGAGACCATATAAAGAATAGATTTGATGCATTGAATACCAGTGACCAAAAAACAGGAATTATTGGATGACATTGAAAACATCCTCCGTGAAGAAAGCAAGAAGTTGTTGAAAAGACAGGAAAGGAGGTATGCATCAAAATGAGTGTCATAAGAGACTCTGAAACTCTCCCCTAAGGGTAGAGTAGCTAAATCAAATGGAAGAAATAACAAGATATAAAAGCTGAACAGAAGATTTCAAAGAGAAGCTCAAGAAGACAACGTCAACTATTATAATGAAATGTGCAAAGGCCTGGTGTTAGAAAACCAAAAGGGAAGAAGACATTTGACATTTCTCAAGCTGAAAGAACTGAAGGAAAAAAAAATCAAGCCTTGAGTTGAAATATTAAAAGATTCTGTTTTTGTTGTTTTTATGTGCCATCAAGTCATCTCTGACTCATAGTGACTCCTCCTTGGGTTTCTGAGGTTATATCTCTACAGAAGTAGATTGCCCAATCTTCCTTCTGAGGAGTGGCTGGTGGGTTTCAACTGCCAACCTTCTGGTTAGCAGTCAAGTGCCTTAGGCACTATGCCACCAGAGCTCTCTGAAAGATTCTATGGGCAGTATATTGAATGGTGCAAGAAACATCAAAAGAAGATGGAAGCAATACACAGAGTCATGGTACTGAAAATAATTGGTAGATGGTCATCTATTTTAGGAAGTGGCATATGATCAAGAGCCAATGATATTGAAGGAAGAAGTTGAGGCTGCAGTAAAGGAATTGGGGAAGAACAACCCTCCAGAAATTGATGGAATATCAATTGAGATGTTTCAGCAAATGGATGCCACATTGGAGGCACTCATTTGGCTATATCAAGAGATTTGGAGGACAGCTACCTGGCCACCTGCCTGGAAGAGATCCATATTTGTACACATTCCAAAGAAAGGTGATCACACAGAATGCAGAAATTATTAAACAATATCACTGATATCATATGCAAATAAATCTTCCTGAAGATAATTAAAGTATTAATTTGCAGCAGTGTATACTGCAAATACTGTTGTAGCAGTATATTGACAGAGAAAGTCCAGAAATACAAGCTGGATTCAGAAGAGGACATGGAATGACAGATATCATTATTGATATCAGATGTATCTTGTCTAAAAACATAGAATACCAGAAAGATGTTTACTTGTATTTTATTGACTATGCAAAATAATTTGATTGTGTGGATAACAAAGTTTGGATAACTTTGATAAGAATGGGAATCCAGAACACTTAATTGTCCTCATGAGGAACCTGTACATAGACCAGGAGGCTGTTGTTCGAACAGAACAAGGGGATCCTGCAAGGTTTAAAATCAAGGGAGGAGTGTGTCAGGGTTGTATCTTTTCATCATACTTATTCAATCTGTATGCTGAGAAAGTACTCTGAGAAGCTGGATTATATGAAGAAGAACATGGCATCAAGATTGGAGGAGGACTCTTTAATAGCATGAGATGTGCAGATGACACAACCTTGCTCTCTGAAAGTGAGGATGACTTGAAGCACTTCCTGATGAAGACTGGACTACAGTGTGCACTATGAGATTACACCTCAATATAAAGAAAACAAAAGTCCTCACAACTGGACCAATAAGCAGCATCACTATAAATGGAGAAAAGATTGAAGTTGTCAAGAACTTCATACTTCTTAGTTCTACAGTCAATATCAATGGAAACAGTAGTCAGAACATCAGACGATGTATTGCATTGAGCAAATCTGTTGCAAAAGAATTCTTTCAAGTGCTGAAGAGCAAAGATGTCTCCTTGAAGAATAAGGTGTGCCTAACCAAAGCTATGGTATTTCCAATCACCTCTTATGCATGTGAGAGCTGTACAATGAATAAGGAAGACCAAAGAAGAGTTAATACTTTTGAGTTGTGGTATTGGTGCAGAATACTGAGAGTACCAAGGACTGCTAAAAGAACTAACAAATCTATCCTGGATGAAGTGCAGCCAGAATGATCCTTGGAAGTGAGAATGGCCAGACTTCATCTCACCTACTTTGGTCAAGTTATCAGTAGGAACCATTCACTGGAGAAGGATATCATGTTTGGTTAAGTGGAGAGTCAACGAAAAAAGGGAAGGCCCTCAACAAGATGGATGTATACAGTGGCTGCAATAATGGGCTTAGGTATAGCAAGGACTGTGAGGCTGGCACAGGATCGTGCAGTGTTTAGTTCTGTTGTGCATAAGTCTCTATGAGTCAGAGATGACTCGACAGCACCTAATAACAACAACAACATCATTCAATATTTTGCCCATAGAATGTTTCAGTATTGCAACATGAGGCTTGAATTTTTGCTTCTTTTGTTTCAGCTTGTGAAATGCCGGGTGTATACTTCTCTTTTGGCTTCCTAACTTTAGGTCTTTATACAATTCATTATAGTAATTTACTTTGTCATCTCAAGCTGTTCTTTTAAATTTTCTGTTCAGCTCTTTTATTTTGCCATTTCTTCTATTTGCTTTAGCTACTCTCCATTCAAGAGCAAGTTTCAAAGTCTCTTCTGACATCCATTTTGGTATTTTCTTCTTTTCCTGTATTTTGAATGACCTTTAGCTTTCTTCATGGATTATGTTATTAATGTTATCCCACAATTCATCTGGTTTTCAGTCATTGGTGTTCAGTGCATTAAATCTGTTCTTCAGATGCAATCTAAATTCAGGTGAAATATAATCAAGGTCATATTTTGGCTTTCATGGACTTGTTTTAGTTTTCTTCAGCTGTAACTTGAAATTGAATGTGAGCAATTGATGGTCTGTTCCATAGTCAGCTCCTTATAATCAATAAATTGAATTCTGGTAAGATGGCAGAATAGGCAGACAAGCTCCACAGACCATCTTCCACAAAGATAAGAGAAACCAATTTTCAGAGATAAAGAAAATAATCCTGGAGCCCTGAGATTTGAAAGGAAGTATACAAAAGTTGATTAGGCACCAACTAGTAGAAAAACCTGAATGAAAACAGTGAGTATTGAGATAGTTGGAGCACTGGACTGTCAGCTACTCTGACAAGACCAACAGCCTGAATATTTCCAAGTAGTGTTGGGACATGAGAAGTGACCTAAAGATCAGCCCTGGTCACCAAGGGCTGCAGGGATGACTGCACTGGTGGCTTATGACTAGGAAGGGAAACAGCAAGGAGGAAGACAACTGAGCTGTGGACCATTTGATTGTCTGGAAAGTGCATCCATTTTAATTATTTACATGCAGTTGCCATTTTGGATGTTTAAAGTGACCATGGGCGCAACCATTTTGAAAGTTTACTAGTGGTAACCATTTTGGATATTTAAAGTGACATCATTCTCATTCAGATTCCAGGGACTTAAGAATAGGCTCCATTTGCCAAGGATGGCAGTGACATATGGGAGGCTGACAATGGGAAAGGAGACTTGTGGTGAGTGTATAACCACTATCAATGAGCAAATAGAGGAACATAGATAACATACAAACAAAACAAAGAAAATGAAAATTGTGGGCAAGTCACTCCAACACACCATCAGCAATTAAACATAAACACAAAAATATCACAATGCCTCAGAGACAACAGAGCATCACAATCCACACAAAGAAGCAAGACAAAGCAGGAGAAACAAGGGGCCAGGATACAGACCCAAAACACTTCCTTGAGGAAGATGCAGCATTGGAACTCCCTGATAAGAATTTCAAAAGAATAATATTTAGGTACCTTCAATGAATTGAGAGACAGATCATGGAAAACACTGACAAAATTGAGGAAAACACAGAGAAAACCCTAGAACAATTTTGAAAGGGAATACAAGAACTAAATGACAAAATAAATGAAAAATTAGAAATGATACAAAACCTACAGACAGAAATCCAGAAGATTAATACTAAATTTTCAGAAATAGATAAGATATTGAATGGGCAAAGGAGTAGAATTAAATCAGTGGAGGACAGAATTAGTGGGATTGAAGGCAAATGCCTCAATACTTCTTTGTAAAGAGAAAATCAGAAAAAAAAGAGCAAAACAAAATGAAGAAAGCCTAAGGTTCATGTGGAATACCATCAAAAGGAATAACCTACATGTAATGGGAATTGCAGAACAGGAAGAGGCAAAACCACAGAAAAAATTTTCAAAGATATGTTGCAAGAGAATTTCCCTGGTGGTGAAAGAGGAGAATACATCCATTCAAGAAGTTCAATGAACCCCAAACAGGATAGACCTCAAAAGAAAATCACCAAGACATATCATAACCAAACTCATCAAAACCAAAGACAAAGAATCCTGAAAGCAGCATGGGAAAAATGAAGTTACCTACAAGGGGCAACCAATAAGAATAAGCTGGGATTTCTTGGCAGAAACCTTGCAAGTGAGAAGACAATGAGTTGGCATATATAAACCCTGAAAGAGAAAAATTTCCAACCAAGAATTATATACCAAGCAAAATTATCCCTCAAATATGATGGTGAAATTAGGACATTTCTAGATAAGCAGAAATTAAGGGAATTTTTAAAACCAGACCAACCTTACAAGAGATGTTACAGGGAGTCCTTTGGACAGAGAAGCAACAACAGCAAGCAACAAATGACCATTAACACACATGATGATATAACCCAGAAACCAACCCAGTTATGGAAATATCCAAAGTAAATAAGTCTACATGATTGTAAACAGGGAAACCGAGACATCAATTGACAAATGCAGAAAACTACAAATCAAAAGAGGGGAAAAATCTGTGTAGTTAGAGGACTTCTAAATGTTAGGGAAGTCAAGACAACTACAAGATAGAATGGACTGTTCTGAAGTTGGGAAGAAATTATAAATCACAGGATAACCTCAAAGAAAAATGATAAACTTTCACATCAAAATAAAAAATAAGACCAGCACAAATATTTAGCAAATACTAAAACAATAGCAATGAAGGAAGTGATAATACAGTTAATAAACAAAATGAGCTCAATAAAGAAAATTATATGGAACAAAGAAATGAACACCATGAAAAAGCACATCACAAAGTAACAGCAACAAATTCATACTTGTCAATAATTACATAGCTGACAAGGGATTTAATCTCTAAAATTCATAGAAAACTCCAACACCTCAACAACAAAAAGATTAACAGTCCAATTAAAAAATGGGCAGAGACATGAATGGACATTCACCAAAGAGGATATTCAGGCAGCCAGCAAACACATGAAGAAATGCTCATGGTCATTAGCCATCAAAGAAAAGCACATCAAAAAAACAATGAGATAACATCTCATCCCAGCACTAATGGTAAAGTTGAACAAGATAGAAAATAACAAACACTGGCAAGGAAGTGGAGAGATAGGTACTCTTATCCACTGCTGATGGGACTGTTAAATGATACAACCACTGTGGAAAACAGTGTGGTGATTCCTTAAAAAGCTGAAATTGCAAATACCATTTGACACAGCAATCCCATTGCTAGGTATACATCCTAAAGAAGTGAGAGCCAGGACAAGAACAGATATATGTACAACCATGTTCATCACAGCACTATTTACAACAGCAAGAAGATGGAAACAACCTAACTGTGCATCAACAGAAGAATGGATGACCAAACTATGGTACATACACACAATGGAATACTACGTAATCCTAAAAAATAATGTAGAATCTGCAAAGCACCACATAACATGTATGAGCTTGGAAGATATTATGCTGAGTGAAATAAGTAAATCACAGAAGGACAAATATAGTATTAGTTCATTATTGTAAAAAGTCAAGGAAAAGTTTATATATTGAAGGGAATTTTCTTTGTTGGTTATCAGGGATGGGAGAAGGGAGGAGGGAGCATTGCAAACAAACAAACAAAAATGCATGGATCCATGTCACTTTAGTTTTATGTATTTCACTGTACATAAATTATATTTCAATAAAATGCATTTTAAAAAATAAATATATAAAAATCAATACATGGATTGCATTTTTGGTCAATTTCAGACTGCAGAAGTTGTTAAAAATTATAAGTGTCCTCATCTTTGGTTTCAGTGTTTGGTGAGTAAATTTTAATAATAGTAGTATTAACTGGTCTTCCTTGTAAGCAAATGGACATTATCCTATCACTGACAGCATTGTACTTCAGGACAGATCTTGAAACATTCTTTGTGATGATGAATGTCTTGCCATTCCTCTTCAATTTGTCATTCCAACCACAAGAGATGATATTGTTGTCTGATTTGAAATGACCAAAACCAGTTAATTTCTGCTCACTAATGCCTAGGATATTGATCTGTATGGGTTCCATTTCATTTGTGACAACTTTCAATTTTCCTAAGTGCATACTTCCTACATTCCACATTCCTATTATTAATGGATGTTTGAAGTTGTTTCCTCACATTTTGAGTCATGCCCCATCAGCAGATAGAGGTCTCAAAAGCTTTACTCCATCCTGGTCATTAAGATCAACTCTATTTTTAGGGAGCAGCTTTTCCCTAATCCTATTTTGAGTGCCTTCTGACCTTAGGAGCTCATCTTCTGGCACTGTATCAAACAATGCTTCAGAGCTATTCATAAGGTTTTCTGGTAATATATCAGACAGTGTTTCACTGTTATTTACAAGATTTTCACTACCCAATTATTTGAGAAGTGAATGGCTCCTTCCTTCTTTTTAGTCTGTCTTAGCCTGGAAGATCCAATGAAACCTGTCCACCATGGGTGACCCTTCTGGTATTTGAAATACTAGTGGTATAGCCTGCAGCTTCACAGCAACCATCAAGTCACCACAGTTTGACAAACTGACAGATGAGTAATGGGTTGTTACTGTAATTAAAATTAATAGCATGTTTTACCACCTACCTTGTATTTTTGTTTTTGTTTTTGTTGTCATTTGTTTGTTTAAGTATGCTTATTAAACAGCAATTCTGAAAATCATGTATCTATTTGAAATGCCACAGGCAGTGAAAAGATGTTTACATTAGCATATGGGTCCATTAATGTTTTAGCAAAGCACTTTAAGTACTTTGATAAACTCTGAGGATCATCTGAGATCATAACACAGTAAAAGAGTTAGTGATAATCTGGAGTAAACAAGTAAATGTTTTCATTATATTTTCTTTCAGAAAGAAGAAAAATCGGGGCAAAAAAGATAATGTAGTACTAGCCTAAAAGTAGGCATACAGATTAATGGGAAGTAATTGAGAATCCTGAAATAAACACTAACATTGATGGCCTATTTATTTTTTATGAATGTCAAGAAAATGAAATTGTGAAATAATCTTTTTTTTTTTTTTTAGTGGTGCTAGCACAATTTGATATCTACCTGCAAAAGAATAATGGTGGACCACTTTCTTACATAATACACGTGTATCATTTACCTTATTGCAAGAGATAAAACTATAAAGGCCTTAGAAAAAAACACAGGAACAAATCTTTGTGACCTTGGATTTAGAAATGATTTCTAAGACATGACAAGCATAGGTGAAAAAAATAAAATAAACACATATGCCTTCATCAAAAATTTAAAAAACAAAAACACATTTTACTTCACATAAAAATGAACATGACAAAAATCAAGAATATGAAAAGATGACCCATAGATTGGAATAAAACATTTTCAAATATACATCTGATAAAATAATTATATCCATAATCCACGAAGAACTGTTTATATTTTAAAAAATCAAGTTATAAAATTGGAATAGCTTTAAATAGGTATTTCTCCGAAGAAGATAAACAAATAGCCAACAAGTACATGAAAAGATGCTCAACATCAGTTCTCATTAGGGAAATACAAATCAAAACCCCAATGCGATAAGACTCCACACAGACTATGATTGCTATGATCAAAATGACAGATAATAACAAATGTTAGAGAGTATGTGGAGATATTGGAACCATTGTCCATTGCTAGTGGGAATGTAAAATAGTGCAGGTGCTACTGAAAACAGCTTGACAGTTCCTCAAGAAGTTTAACACAGAATTATCAGATGACCCAGGAATCCCACTGCTTGGTATCTACCTAAGATAAATGAAAACAAATATTATCATAAAAAAAAATCTGTACATAAATGTTCATAGCAGCATTACTCATAATAGCCAAAAGTAAAAGCGAGCCAAATGCCCATGAACAGATGAATGCATAAACAAAATATGATATATCCACATAATGAAATATTATTTGAAAAAATAATGTAAGGAAGTATCTTCCATGACACAATACAGAAAAACCTTAAAAACATTATGCTAAAAGAAAGAAGTCAGTCATAGAAGACCATGTACTGTGTATTTCCATTTATATGAAAGGTCTAGAATAGGTAAATCCATAGAAAAAAAAAGTAGATTAGCTGTTGTCCAGTTCTGGGGGAGAGCAGAATTGAGGGTGACTGCTAATGGGTTTGTCTGGCTATGGTGACAAAAACATTCTGGAATTTGATACTGGTGATGATTGTACAAGTCTGTGACTATACTTAAATCCACTGAATTACATATTTTAAATAGGTGCTTTCTCTAGTATTTGTATTATACCTCCATCCAAAAAAACAAATGCAATGCCCTTGGATCTATTCCAACTCATAACTACACCATAGGATAGAGTAGAACTGTCCCATAAGTCTGTATAAAAACAGACTGTCACAGCCACACTCAGTGGCTGATGGGTATGAACTGCCAACCTGTAGGTAAGCAGTTGAGTGTTTTAACCACTCCACAACCACCAATTAAACCCATTGGCATTAACTCATAGTGACCCTATAAGACAGAGTACAACTGCTCCATAGGGTTTCCAAGCCTGTAAATCTCTACAGAATCTAACTGATGCATCTTCCTTCACTGAGTGGTGGAGAGGTCCCAACAGCAAACTTTTTGGTTAGCTGTCAAATGCTTTAACCACTGCACAACCGGAGCACCAGGGATACTTATATCTCCATAAAATCATTTTTTTTTAAACTTTAATTTTTGTCTTTGTCTTGAGTCTTTGTTGTTGTTGTTGTTATGTGCCATCAAGTTATCTCTGACTCATAGTGACTTCATGCACAACAGAATGAAACACTGCCTGGTCCTGTGCCAGCCTCACGATCCCTTCTATACTTGTATCCATCTCTACAGCTACCATGTCAGTCCACCTTGTTGAAGGCCTTCCCCTCTTTTGTTGATCCTCTACTTTACCAAGCATTGCATCCTTCTCCAGAGAATGGTCCCTTTTGACAACATGACCAAAGTAGATGAAACAAAGTCTGGCCATTCCTGTTTCCAAGGAGCATTCTGGCTGCACTTCTGCCAAGACGGATTGTTAGTTCTTTGAGCAGGCCCCAGTACTTTCAGCATTCTTTCCCAACACCACAATTCAAAAGTTTTGACTTTTCTTTGGTCTTCCTTATTCATTTGCCAGCTCTCACATGCAGATGAGGTGATTGAAATGATGGCTTGGGTTAGGTTTGTGTTAGTGTTCAAGGGTATATCTTTGCTCTTCAACACTTGAGCATGGTCTTTTGCAATAGATTTGCCCAATGCAATATATCTTTCAATATCTTGACTGCTGCTTCCATTGGTGTTTATTGTAAAAAAAAGTAGTATGAAGTTCTTGACAACTTCTATCTTTTCTCCATTTAAAGTGATGCTGCTTATTGGTCCAGTTGTGAGCATTTTTGTTTTCTTTATTTTGAGATGTAATACACAATGTAGACTGTAGTCTTTAAACTTCATCAGTCCAATTCATCCTCACTTTCTTCAAGCAAAGTTGTGGTATCTGCATATCCAAGGTTGTTAATGAGACTTTCTCCAATTCTGATGTCACGTTCTTCTTCATATAACCCCGCTTCTTGAATTACTTAGTCAGCATACAGATTGAATAAGTATGGTGGAAGGATACAACACTGACACACACCCTTCCTGATTTTTAAACCATGAAGTATTCCCTTGATATCTTCGAATGGCAGCCTCCTGGTTTATGTACAGGTTCATGATGAGCACAATTAAATGTTTCTGGAAGTCCCATTCTTCTCAATGTTATCCACAATTTGTTGTGATCCACAAAATCTAATGCTTTTGCATAGTCAATAAAACACAAGTTAACATCTTTCTGATATTCTTTGCTGTCAGCCAAGATCCATCTAACATCAGCAATGATATCCCTTGTTCCACATTCTCTTCTGAATCCAGCTTGCATTTCTGGAAGTTCTCTGTCAATATATTGCTGCAACCATTTTTGAATTATCTTCAGTAAGATTTTACTTGCCTGTGATATAAGTGATACTGTTTGAAATTTCCACATTCTGTGAGATCACCTTTCTTTAGAATGGGTACAAATATGGATCCCTTCTATGTGCCCAGGTAGCTGTCTTCCAAATCTCTTGGCATAGCTGAGTGTGTGTCTCCAGCGGGGCATTCATTTGTTGAAACATCTCAATGGATATTCTGTCAAATCATAGAGCCTGGTTTTTGCTAATTCCTTCAGTGCAGCTTCAACTTCTTCCTTCAATACCATTGGTTCTTGAACATATGCCACATTCTGTAATGGATGAAAACTGAACAATTATTTTTGGTATTGTGATTCTGCATATTCCATCCATCTTCTTTTGATGTTTCCTGCATCATTCAGCATATTGCCCATGGAATATTTCAATATTGCAATTTGAGGGTTAATTTTTTTTCCTCTGTTCTTTCACTTTGAGAAATGCCAAGTGTGTTTTTCCCTTTTGGTTTTCTAACTCCAGGTCTTGTCACATTTCATTATAATAATTGATTTTGTCTTCTCAAGCTGTTCTTTGAAATGTTCTTTCAAGCTCTTTTACTCTGTTGATTCTTCTATCTGCTTTAGCTACTCTCCATCCAAGAGCAAGTTTCAGAGTCTCTTTTGACATACATTTTGGTCTTTTTTCCCTTTCCGGTATATATATATATATTAATTTATTGTGAGTTGGGTGAAAATTTACGGAGCAAATGCACTTTCCATACAGCGGTTCACATATACTTTGTCTCATGTCATTGACCACAATTTACCACAATGCAGCAGCTCCCCACTCACTTCCTCCCCATAGTTACCTCTTCCCAGTGTCCATCCCTCCATACTCTCCTGCCCCCTGAACTGTCTCCCTCTGCATAAGCAGCCCTTCCTTCTCCCGTGATTGTTCTCTCCAGGGCATGTGTCTACTTGAGGTAAATGTTTAACTCACATGCCTGTACTTTGTTTGGCGGGAAACCACAGGTGTGGGTTCAATT
>NW_006921920.1:2735521-2736160 GCF_000298275.1 Orycteropus afer afer | reverse complement strand
CAATATTTGTCCTTTTGTGATTGACTTATTTCACTCAGCATAATGTCCTCCAAGTTCATCCACATTATGTGGTGTTTTGCAGATTCTACATCATTTTTTTAGCATTGCATAGTATTCCATGGTGTGTATGGACCATAGTTTGGTTATCCATTCCTCAGTTGATGGACATTTAGGTTGTTTCCATCTTTTGGCTATTGTAAATAGAGTGCTGCGATAAACACGGGAGTCCATATATCTGTTCTTGTCATGGCTCTCACTTCTTTAGGGTATATACCTAGTAATGGGATGGCTGGGTCAAATAGTATTTCTAACTCCAGCTTTTGAAGGAATTGCCATACTCTTTTACACAATGGTTGCACCATTTTACAGTCCCACTAGCAGTGTATGAGAGTTCCAATCTCTCCACAACCCCACCAGCATTTTTTATATTCTGCCTTGTTTAATTTTGCTACTAGGGCTAGAGCAAGATGGTATATAATTGTTGTTTTGATTTGCATCTCTCTAATAGCGAATGATCATGAGCATTTCTTCATATATTTGTTGGCCGCTTGAATATTTTCCTTGGTGAAGTGTCGATTCATCTCTTCTGCCCATTTTTTAATTGGATTGTTTGTCTTTTTGTTATTGAGGTGTTGGAGT
>NW_006921920.1:2727567-2728195 GCF_000298275.1 Orycteropus afer afer | reverse complement strand
GATCTCTGATCAAAGGACTCCCTTTAGGATGTCTTGTAAGGTTGGTCTGTTTTTAACAAATTCCCTTAGTGTCTGCTTCTTTGGAAATCTCCTAATTTCATCATCATATTTGAGGGACAATTTTGCCAGGTATAAAATCCTTGCTTGAAAATTTTTCTCTTTCAGAGTTTTATATATACCATTCCATTGCCTTTTCACTTGCATAGTTTCTGCTGAGAAATTAGAGTTTATTCTTACAGGCTGTCCTTTGTATGTAACTTTTTGTTTTTTCCCATGCAGCTTTCAGGCTTTCAGGATTCTGTCTTTGTCTTTGGTTTTGATGAGGTCTTGGTGATTTTCTTTTGGGGTCTATCCTGTTTGGGGTTCGTTGGACTTCTTGGATAGATACATTCTCATCTTTCGTCATTTCGGGGAAGTTTTCCTCCAGCAAACCTTGGACAATTTTCTCAGTGGTTTTGTTTTTCTCTTCATGTTCTGTAATTCCAATGATATTTAAGTTATTCCTTTTGATTTTATCCTACATGAACCTTAAGCTTTCTTCATTTTGTTTTGATTTTTTTTCTGATCGATCCATTTCCAAAGAAGTATTCAGGTATTTTTCTTCCATCTCATTAATTCTGTCTTCCAT
>NW_006921920.1:2712958-2726674 GCF_000298275.1 Orycteropus afer afer | reverse complement strand
CAAATTCTTCTGCTAGTTGGGGTTTAGTCCACTTCTGTATCCTTCCCTTCAAGGCTCAGGGGTCCAAAGTTATCTTCTGTGTCTGTGTTAATTGGTTTCCCTTTTCTTTGTTGAAGAGAGTCTGTGCATTCCTTCTGCCTAGTCTGCCATCTTGCCAGAACCTCCTATTCCTGTATTTTTAATGACCTTTTGCTTTCTTCATGGATGATGTTCTTGATGCCATCCCACAATGTTTTAGATTTTGGTCCTTGTGTTCAATACATCAAATCTATTCTTTACATGGTCTCTAAGTTCAAGAGGGTTGCAATCAAAGTCATATTTTGCCTCTTGGACTTGTTTTAATTGTTTCACAATCAGCTCCTGACCTTGTTTTGGCTGAAGATACTGAGCTTCTCCATCTCCTATTGCCACAGATGTAGTCAATCTGATTCCTTTGTACTCAGTCTGGCAAAGTTCATGTGTACAGCCACTGATTGTGTTGTTGAACAAAGGTCTTTGCAATGAATAAGTTATTGGTCATGCAAAATTCTGTCTTTCGATCTCCAGCATGATTCCTATCACCACGGTCAAATTTTCCAACTACTGGTGATTCTTCTTTGTTTCCAAGTTTACATTCCAATCCCCAGTGATAATTAATACATCTTGATTACATGTTTGGTCAATTTCAGACTGCAGAAGTTGGTAAAAATCTTCAATTTCCTCATCTTTTGTTTTGGTGGTTTGTGTGAATTTGAATAATGGTAATATTAACTGGTCTTCTTGTAGGTACATGGATATTATCCTATCACTGACAGTATTGTACTTCAGGATAGATCTTTATACATTCTCTGTAATGATGAATACTATACCATTCTTCAATTTGTCATTCTCAGCATAGTACATCATATGATCATCCTATTCAAACTGGCTAAAACCAGTGTATTTCAGCTCACTAATGCCTAGGACATTGCTATTTATGCATTGCATTTCATTTTTGACCACTTCCAATTTTCCTAGATTCATACTTTGTACTTTCCATGTTCCAATTATTAATGGATGTTTGCAGCTGTTTCTTCTCATCACGAGATGTGGCACATCAGCAAATGGGGGTCCTGGAAGCTTTACTCTATCCACATTATTAAGGCCAGCTCTACTCTGAGGCAACCCTTCTTCAGTCATATTTTGAATGTTTCAATACTATTCATAAGGTTTTCACTGGCCAATTATTTGAGAAGTGGACAGTGTCTTCATTCTTCCAAGTCCATATTGTCTGGAGGATCTGCTGAAAACTGTCCACCATGGGTAACACTGCTGTATTTGAAATACCAGTGGCAGCCTCACAGCAATGCTTACAGATAAGTTTGTCACCCCTAGCTATTCTAAATTGCTCTGCTCACTTCCTGGTTTCTCCTGTGCTACTTGCTTACCCAGCCTGCCCGCGGGGCAAACACCCACTTTCCTCTTGTCCCAGCTTGGCTTACTGTGGCCTGAGTCCAGGGTGCTCTATGTACACAAACACCCACCTTGTGCTGATCCCAGGCTGCCTTCTTCACTATTCAGTGTCATACCATCGATTCAATTCAATTAGACTCATGGTGACCCCTCCTTCGGTTTCTGAGGATGGTATCTCTATGGAAGTAGATTGCCCAAACTTCCTTCCAAGGTGTGGCTGGTGGGTTTGAACTGCCAGTCTTCTGGTTAGTAGTCCGATGCCTTAGGCACTATGCAGTGATATTTAAAAACCTGTAAATGTGGAAAACTGAGCTAAGAAATGCTTACCTAACATAAATTTTCATAGTTCTTAAGACATTACATATGCTTTTTACTGGGGATAACTTTTCTCTACTATCTGAAGAAAAAATTTTTAACAACATTTATGTGCTAACAAGTTACCAGTTAGACTGCCATGTATAACAAATAGAGATTAAAAAAATTCATTTAAATGTTGTATTCAGTTTACAGCAAGATAAAAGAAAGTAATGTCAGTGGATATAGCTATTAATCTTGTTATAAAATTTATGGAACTAGTTCAATACACTACTATGTCTTTCATTTAATAAAACCTTTATGCATAATTCAGTCACCTTTATTTATGTAATAAAACTCACATCTAAGCCTAACCCATGCACTGACATGGAGTAAATCTTGTCACATAGTGACCCTGTAAGACAGAGTAGAACTTCTCCATATGGTTTCAAAGGCTATAAATCTTTATGGGAGCAGATTGTCTCATCTTTCTCCTGTGAGTGGCTGGTGCGTTCAAAGCAATGACATTTTGGCTAGCAGTCCAATTCTTTAACCTTAGCTCCACCAGAAATCCTCATTGAAGCCTAAAGTCCCTGGAATTAAAAGTGGTTACTTACAAAATTTTATTTATGGGACTTCTTGTAAGATGGCGGATAGGGAGAGAGACTGCACAGACCCATTTTAACAAAGAAAAGGGGAACCAATTAATAAAGACACAGAAGATAATCCCGGACCCCTGAGCCTTGAAGGGAAGGATATAGAAGTGGACTAAACTCCAACTAGCAGAAGAATTTGCATGAAAATACCAAAAAAGGAGACATATGGGTCTGAGGTTTGGCAGCAATCCTGAGTGAGCTTGACAGCACGGCAAAGAAAGCTTGGAGTGCTGAGTGGAGGTTGGACCTTAGAATTACCATAAAAATCAGCCCTGCTAGCCAAGGACTGCACACAGGACTGTTCTGGTCCCTGGGGAACAAAAGGGGAGACAGCAGCAAAGAGAAAGGCGGGCTAAGCTGTGTACTTCTGCCTGTCCAGAGGGCATCGCATCGTCATTTTGAATGTTTACAAGTGGCTTGATGATTCTGGATATTTAAAGAGACAGTGCTATCCCAGATTCCAGGGGCTTAAGAACAGGTTCTGCTTGCCAGTAACCCCAAGGACACTTGGGACCTGGACAACTGAAAAGGTGCAACATTCCCCTAGTTACAGTTATACCCCACACCCTTTGGTGAGTGGAGATGCTGGCATCCCCTACTCCCACCCACCTTCTGGGCTCGCAGGAACTCCAGACCAGTCTGTGTGCTCTCATGGAGCCTGGGTGCCCTTCTTCGATTTTTTTCTTTTTCTTTTTTTTTCTCTTTCTATTTTTTTGGTTTTTAGTTCCCTTGTTTTTGTCTTTTTTAAAATTAATATTATTGTTAATACTTTTGTCCTTTTCACTACTATTCTTTACTCTTACCCTCCCAGGTCCTAGTTTTCAGCTCTTTTTCTTTTCCCTGTTCCTGGTTGCAATTTTTTTTTCCTACTTTTTTCTTTTTTTTCTCATGGTTAACCCCTTCCCTTCTTTTTCTTTTTGCATTTTTCCCATTTTTCTCCTTCATTATTCTCCTTATCTACCTTTTTTTCTCTTATTGCCCTATCCCCAGATATTGCAGGTTTTCTTGTTTTTTTCTTATTCTTTTCCCCTTTTTCTTTTTTTGGTTACTGTTCCTGGGTGATTATATGGCATGTTTTTTGTCCATGTGCTTTTAGTTTTTTGATGGTTATTCAATTGTAACTTTTGTCTAATTGAGTGGGAGACAGCAACAGTCTCCATAAGACACAACTACACCCACACCTCCTGCAATTTCACTTACTAAAAAAGAGCAATGACCTCCTGCTCCATCAACAGGCCAATGATAAAAAAAAAAAAAAAAATCACCAAGAAGAGCCTGAATCACCCTTGGGTGCTCTTCACAAACAGTTAGTAGAGATCTAAATACAACAATGCCACAATATTTCGGAGACAACAGGCCATCACAATCCACACAAAGGAGCAAGATAAAACAGGAGAAACAGAGGGGGTAGATTACAGATCCAGAATATGTCCCTGAGGAAGAAGCAGCATTGGAACTCTCTGATAAGGAATTCAAAAGAATTATATTCAGGTATCTTCAAAGGATTGAGAGACAGACCAAAGAAAACACAGAAAAAAATGCTTGAATAATTTTGGAAGAAAATACCAGGAACAAAATGATAAAATAATTGAAAAATTAGAAATGATTCTAAATCTACAGATAGAAATCCAGATTAGTACTTATTTGTCAGAGTTAGAAAACACATTGGAAAGGGAAAGGAATAGAATTGATGCAATGGAAGACAGAATTAATGAGATTGAAGACAAATACCTGAATACTTCTTTGGAAAAGGATCAATCAGAAAAAAATTAAAAATAAATAAATAAATGAAAAAAGTCTAAGGTTCATGTGGGATATCATCAAAAGGAATAACCCACTTGTTATTGGAATCCCAGAATAGGAATAGAAAAATAATAACACTGAGAAAATTGTCCAAGATCTGTTGGAGAAGAACTTCCCTGATATGATGAAAGGTCAGAATATATCTATTCAGGAAGTCCAAAGATCACAAACAGAATAGACCCCAAAAGAAAATCATCAAGACATATCATCATCAAACTCATCAAAACCAAAGACAAAGACAGAATCCTGAAAGCAGCATAGGAAAAACATAAAGTTACTTACAAAGAACAGCCAGTAAGAATAATCTCTGATTTCTCAGCAGAAACCATGTAAGTAAGAAGGAAATGGGATGGTATGTAAACCCTGAAAGAGAAAAATTGTCAACCAAGAATTATATACCCACAAAAATTGTCCCTCAAATGTTGTTGTTGTTGCTGTTAGGTGCCATCAAGTTGTTTCCAACTCATAATGACTCCATGCACAGCAGAATGAAACACTGCCCAATCTCACACAAGCTTCATAATCACTGCTATACTTGAGCCCATCATCGCAGTCACCATGTCAATCCATCTTGTTGAAGGCCTCCCCCTCTTTCATTGACCCTCCACCCTACCAAGCATGACATCCTTCTCCAGGGAATGGTCCCTTCTGAAAACATGACCAAAACAGTGAGACGAGTCTGGTCATTCTCACTTCCAAGGAGCATTTCAGGTGCACTTCTTCTAGAAGAGATCTGTTAGTTCTTTTGGCTGTCCATGGTACTTTCAGCATTCTTTATCAGAACCACAACTCAAAAGCATCAACTTTGCTTTGGTATTCCTTATTCATTATCCAACTCTCACATGCATATGAGGCAATTGGAAATATCATGGCTTGTGTCAGGGGCACCATAGTCCTCAAGGAGACATCCTTGCTCCTCAGCACTTGAAACAGTTCCTTCGTGGTTGACCTTCCCAATGCTACACATCATCTAATGTCCTGACTGCTGCTTCCATTGATGTCAATTGTAGAACGAAGCAACATGAATTCTTTGGCAACCTCAAACTTTTTTTCCTGTAAAATGTAAAATGATACAACCATTGTGGAAAACAGTATGGTGATTTCTTCAAAAGTTGGAAGTAGAAGTACCATTTGACCCAGCCATTCCATTACTAGCTTTATACCCTAAAGAAGTGAGAGCCATGGCAGGAACAGACATATGCACACCCATGTTCATCGCAGCACTATTTACAATATCCAAAAAATGGAAACAACCTAGGTGTTCATCAACTGAGGAATGGATAACCAAACTATGGTACATACACATAATGGAATACTATGCAATGCTAAAGAATAATATAGAAGCTGCAAAACACCACATAACGTGGATGAACTTGGAGGATATTATGCTGACTGAAATAAGTCAATCACAAAAGGACAAATATTGTATTTGTCCATTATTGTAAAAGTCAAGGAAAGGTTTATTATGGAAGGAAATTTTCTTTGTTGATTACCAGGTGTGGGATGAGAGGGTAAGGAACACTGTTAGATAGATAGAGATAAGTATTGATTTAGGTGAAGAGAAGGGCAATGTACCAAATGTGAGTGCTCAATATGGTGGCATGGAGGAAGAGAAAGACATAGAGAGGCACATGGGATGTATAGACAACAAAGATGAATCCTTTTGCACATACAGTACTGAATTGTCAGTGAAGACAAACATGAGTATATGGATGGATAGATGGGTGGACAGGCTGAACTATTAGGTACGTCTGTGAAGTGGGGAGTGTACCCAAGAACATGTATAAGGTTGGCAGAAAATAGTCCTATAAGTTTACATGTATGATCTGAATTCCCATGTGTATAGTAGAGGTGACAAGAGGCAAGGTAGTAGTAACTGCTTGGTCACAGTCAGGTACCCAGGGGGACTGAATAGTTGAACCTGTGGGCTTAGGACCATAGTCACAGGGAACATTGAGCTCAATTGACATAACATACTACACAAAACATTGTTCCACCTCCTACTTTGGTGAGTAGCGACTGGGATCTTAAAAGCTTGCAAGCTGCCATTTAGATGCAAATATGGGTCTCTCTTCGTCCAGAGCAAAGAAGAATAAAGAAAACCAAAAATACATTGATACAATCAGTCGTAGCAACTGGTATACCATCCAATCTGCAACCTATATGACTATAAGACCAGAAGAACTAGTTGGTGCCTGGCTACAAAGGTCAACCACTTGGAAGGGGATCTGTGTAGGAGATTCTCAATAGAGAGAAAGAACAATGTGGACAAAACTCAAAATCATTTGGAGAAAAAGGAAAAGGAGGAGGGGAACCAGGTTTGCTGGTCCAATAGAGCCTGGTGGTACCACTGAGACTATGGCCCCTAGCTGCCCATCAGGTCAGAAATTGAACCCACACCTGTGGCTTCCAGTCAAGCAAAAGGCAGGCATATGAGTTGAACATTTATCTGAGGTAGATACACTCCTTAGACAGAACCATCATGAGAGAAAGCAGGGCTGCTTACACACAGGGAGACAGCCCAGAGGGCAGGAGTGCATGGAGGGCTGGACACGGGGGAGAGGTAACTATGAGAGGAAGTGGGAGGGTAGCTGTTGCATTGGGGTAACTTGTGGTCAATGTCATGAGAGAAAGTGTATGTGAACTGCTGTATGGAAAGTGAATTTGCTCTGTAAATTTTCACCCAAATCACAAAAAAAGAAAAAAATATTATTTATGTCTGGAAACAAAGGAATGACATTAAGAGTTTGTCTCAAAATCTTTCCTAGTTCTTATAGTAGAAGTATTATTGATGATATCATATGCGATTATTTGTTGTTAACTTTTCAAGGAACAGTTAAGTGCTTGGCTGTTAACTGAAGTCTGGGCAACTCACACCCACTTGTGTTTCTGCAGAAGTTAAGACTTTTAAATCAGCTTCAATACAGATGACAGCTGTCCCTGTGGGACTGATCTACTCTGTCACATGGGTCTTAATGAGTCACAACAAACTCAACTGCACTGTTATTGTTGTTGTTATGTGCCGTCGCGTCGGACCCGACTCATAGCGACCCCTCCTTGGGTTTCCAAGGCAGTATCACTATGGAGGTAGATTGCCCCATCTTCCTTCCGAGGAGTGGCTGGTGGGTTTGAACCACCAGTCTTCTGGCTAGAAGTCAAGTGCCTTAGCCACTATGCTACCAGAGCTCCCTCAACTGCACTAACAATAACAAATTTATCTTAGAGCTTAAATGTCCATGATGATGTTTTCCTAGTATTTTAATATTTAAGACACAGATTTAAAAAATATATTCTATTTAGATTGCAATGGTAAATTATGTTGGAAACTTATTTTACATATCTTTAAATCACTGTAAAAATATCAAAGGTGGAGGTATAATGTTAGGTACTCTTCCTAATTTTACTTCTTATGAGACATTTTTGCAAACAGAAGAAAAATAGTCCAAACTGCTAATTTATGGTTTCTTACTACACTTCAGTGACACCTTCAATATCCTCATTTTGTCTGGAATCACCTTAATTCAGGGTATAGGCAGGATAATTGAAATAGTTTAAAATTAATTTGCACTATATTTGTCAGATAGACTCAAAGGCAATGAATTCTTGGGCTCTGTTTGTTCCATAAGTACACGGTCTACATCTGTCTTATGCCCTTGATACTAATTTGAGGTTAGTTGAATGAGTTCCAAGTGTGTTACTTTAAAAAAAATAATTATTATTATAATTAGTGCTTACTATGTGCCAGACATTTTTCTACGTAGTGACATAGTAATACTACCAAAAAAAAAAAAAAAAGCCCACTGCTATCAAGTCAATTCTACCTCATAGCGACCCCCATAGGGCTTCTAAGGCTATAAACCTTTACAGAAGTAGATTGCCTCATCTTCCTCTCATGGAGCAGCTAGTGGGTTTGAACTGGCAACTTACTGATTAGTAACCAAATACCTTACCCAGTATGCCATAAGATCGCCTTACTACTATCGAAGTACTTACTAAAATATCAACAATTTAAACTTAATTTAATCATCACAACAATCTTATCAAATAGATGTTACTATTCTGATTTTACAGGTGAGACAATTGAAGCACAAAGTTGTTAACTTGCTTAAGGTCATATAGGTAATATGCAACAGAACCACATTTTAAATGCAAGTTTTACAGTTTTATCATTCTTATTCTTGATATTTATACTGTTGACTGTCTAAGGTGAAATAGCCATGAAATAGCAGAACAGTAATTACAGCCCAGGTTTACTTAATTTCAAACCTTTGATTTCAAATTATTTTGATAAACTATTTTAGTTCATGAAATTATAAAAGGTCATGAAGATAGGAATAACTGTGGAAAATTTTAAATTGATTTTCCCTGGCACACAAATAGCTCTTTTCAGCTCAAAACTGTTTCATTATTGCCTCTGACACATCTGCTCTTGTTTGCGTTTATTATGAGCCAATTTTTCATTAACTTCTCACTCTTTTCTACCTTAATCTTTAACAGCCAATTTACTTCAGACATAATTTTCAAAACTATGTGAATAAGCAAACAGCTTTGGAAACACAGAAACACTGACTCTCTTTGGAGATACTTATTTACGTTTCATGATAGTCAAGATAGAGACAGTTCCCTCCCCAGAGATAAACCATGACAATAAATAGGTATTGCCCTCCTTACCCAGAGCAGGTTTACTTATATTCTAGGGTAATAAAGATAAAGTCTCTCTTTGGAGGAAGGCCGGGCAGGTTTGCCAGATGGCCCTATAAGATCAAAAAGCCCTAATTTCTGAGTTCCTATCTTGTCACCCTTTCCCACTCTTTGTGCAGGTAGCAACGAACTTGCATCGCATCAACTGGTAGGAATTGAGGCTCAGAGAACCAACACATGATGTTACTCTGGCTATTGTCATTGCCATGAGTAATGAACTGATTCTAAAATAGGTGTTAAGAAGCATAAAGGGCATTAGAATTCTGCTAAAGAAAAAGAACAGATTATGATGACTTGACTTAATGGATATTAAGACATATTTTAAAGCCACATTAATTGCCATCATTTATCTGTCAGTTTGTCGTTTTGCTGTGGCTTGTGTGTTGCTATGAGGCTGGAGGCTATGCCACTGATGTTTCAAAAACTCAAAGGGTCATTCATCGTGGACAGGTTTTAGCAGAGCTTCCAAACTAAGACAGACTGGGAAGAATAATTTGAGTTTGTTGCTCACAGCAATAGCAATAGTAGCATCAAGTGTTGGTTCTCTGAGCCTCAATTCCTACAGGTTGATGTGATGCAAGTCCATGTTGTAGCATTAATTAAAAAAAAAAAAAAGAAACAAAACTCACTGCCATCAAATCAGATCTAACTCACAGTGACCCCTCCTTGGGTGTCTGAGGCAGTATCACTACAGAAGTAGATTGCCCAATGTTCCTTCCGAGGAGTGGCTGGTGGGTTTGAACTGCCAGCCTTCTGGTTAGCAGTCAAGTGCTTTAGGGACTATGCCATCAGAGCTGCCTTGCTTTAATTAAAACCCTTAAAATTGGTAGAGGGGTGGGGCAATAGAACAATAGAGTTACACAGAACTCAATATAGATATGGGGCTTACTTACTATAAGATGAAAATGGTATAAACGACCATTAGGGAAAGCGTGGCTTATTTAAAAATGATGGAGAGACACTGTCTAATCGTATGGAAATAAACTATCTGAATGTCATGCAGATCATAATAAATTGTTTCAAGACCCAGGATACTAAGGAAAACTATAAGCATTTGAAAAATATCCAATGATGTTTTTATAATGTTGTTCTCATTAGGTGCCTTTGAGTCAGTTTTGACTCCTAGCAACCCTAGGTACAACAGAATGAAACACTGCCAGATCTGCATCCTCTCCACAATTGTTACTATGTTTGAGCCTATTGTTGCAGTCACTGTATCAATCCATCCTGTGCAGGCAAGGTCTTCCTCTTTTTTGCTGACCTTCTACTTTACCAAGCATGATGTCCTTCTCCAGAGACTGGCCCTCTTGAAGACATGCCCAAACTACCTGAAATGAATTACTCCATTCTCACTTTTAAGGTGCATTATAGCTCTCTTCTAGCAGGACTGATTTGTTCCTACTTCTAGCAGTTCATGGTATAGTCACTATTCATGACCAATGCCATAACTCAAATGCATTTATACTTCTTTGATCTTACTTATTCATTGTCTAGCTTTCCAAAGCTGTTGAATGTATTTGCATAGTAAGTAAAACACAGTAAACATCTTTCTTGTATTGCCAGCTTTCAGGCAAGATCCATGTGACATTACCAGTGATGTGCTTCATTCATCATCCTCTTCTGAATCCATCTCGAATATTTGGCAGTTCCCTGTTGCTGTAACCATTTTTGAATTATCTTCAACAAAATGTTTTTATATATGATAATTAAATATATTGTTAAATATATTAATTTTATTGTTTGATAACTTCCATATTCTGTTGGATCACTTTCCCTGAGAAGGGGCACAAATATGGATTTCCTCCTATATTGGCCAAGTAGCTGTCTTTTAAATTTATTGGCATAGAGGAGTGAAAGTTTTCAGAATTGCATCTGTTTTTTGAAATGTCTCAATTACTAATCCATGAATTCCTGGACTCTTGTCTTTCACCAATTCTATCAGTGCAATTTAGACTTCCTCCTTCACTACTATAGGTTCTTGATCATGTGCTACCTCCTGAAATAGTTGAACATTTATCAGTTCTGTTTGGTGCAGTGACTCTGTGTATTTCTTCCATCTGTTTACGATGCTTCTTGCATTGCTCAATATTTTGTCCATAGTATCCTTCAGTATGGAAACACAGGGCTTATTTCTTTTCTTCAGTTCTTTCAGCTTGAGCAATGCGGAGTGTGTTCTTCCCTTTTTGTTTTCTAATCTTGATATTCATACATTCCATTATAATGCTTTGTCTTCTCAAACTGCCTTTTCTAATCTTCTCGTAGCTCCTTTATTCCATCATTTCTTCCATTCACTTTAGCTACTGCATATTTAAGAACAAGTTGCAGAATCTCTTCAGGCATGCATTTTAGTCTCTTTTTTCTTTCCCAATTTCTAAATAAACTTTTGTTCTCTTCATGTATGAGATCCTTTATGTCATCTCACAAATTGTTTGGTCAATTTGTGTTCAATCCATCAAGTTTCTCTTGAGATTTTCTCTGAATTCACATGGCATACACTCAAAATTGTACATCTGGCATGTGTTAGGAATTAATTTGATTTAGTACACGCACACACGCACACACACACACATACATTTGATATTTTTCTTTATTCCTCTGTGAAAAGAATCAAAGTGAGCTGCATGAGTCAGCATGGGTATATTTCAAATATTTTATTTTGAGCAAAACACGCAAATTTCAAAGTCATATAAGCTGTATGATACTTCTTACACAAAGTGTAATGGTATGCCAGCATATAATATCCCTTATGTAAAAGTATACATAAGTGTAGGAAAATGAAAATAATTGAATTATAATAATCACTAAATTCAACACAATAGTTATCTCAGGTGAGGGAATGCATGGTATTCAACAAGACAGAAATTGAACTTCAACTGTACTGGCAACAATTTACATTTTTGCAGTGCTATGAGTATATGGGGAGCTCTGGTGATATAGTGCCTATGGCATTGACTGCTAACCAGAAAGCTGGTTCAAACCCACCAGCCACTCCTGGAAAAGAAGATCTGGCAATATGCTTCTGTAGAGATACTGCCTCAGAAACCCAAGGAGGGGTTTCTGTATGAGTCAGACTTTACCCAATGGCAGTGAGGTTTTTTTTTGTTTGTTTGTTTGTTATTGGTTGTCGGTTCATTTTGTTTTTAATGAGTACAAGAGTATGTGGTATATGTCATGGGTTGGATTGTGTCCCCCTAAAATCTGTGTTAACTAGGCTGGGCCATTATTCTCAGTGGTTTATAAGTTATGTAATGATATAAAGTGGCAGATATATAACAATCACACAGAATGTGATCTAATGCAATACCCTGATCAGATGTAAAAGGGTTAAGATTAAGGATGCAACACCCTGAGTCCTATCACAGACCTGCTCCAATGTAAGGGAGTTTCCCTGTGATATATCCCTCAATAACTTTTAACTTACAAGTGAAAAAAGGAGAGGGAAGGGAGCAGAGAAGGGACATACTACCACCAGGAAAGAGGATACAGGAGCAGAGCATGTCCTTTGGACCGAGGGTGTCTTCACTGGGACCCTCCTAGGAACAACAGCACAGAGAAAGTCTTCCCCTAGAACCAGCACTCTGAACTCAGATTTCTACCCTTTTAAACTTTAAGAGAATAAATATTAATTTGTTAAAGCCAACCTCTTGTGGTACTAAGCAGTAGAGAACTAAGACAGTATATATTTTAATTTTGATAATTTTACTTTGAGATAATTTTAAATGAAATAATTATTCAGGTTCAGAGTCATAGATATTATCTATTACACATTTGACTAAATGTTAAAGATTGCACAAAGATATTCCTTGAGAAGAATTTTTTTCTATCTATGGCTCTTCCATTATGTACTTATGCACTGCAGGGCAGAGGTGGTTCCTTGTATGCATACCTAGAACTTTCTTTCTTTTTTTTTTTTTTTTTTAACAAGAAATGTGAAACTTATGTCCAAACTTAGATGATTATTTTACTGTTCTACACTTCCTGAGCAACATGTCCTATCTACAGTATAGTTAGTTAGTGGTAACATAAAAAAAAATAAAAATAAAAATAAATAAATAAAATAAAAATCTTAAGGGCACAGCTGCTTCTGATTTATCAAAAGCTTTGTATATATAAAAGATACTTAGAAGTAATAATTGTCTTCTACAATCTACCGGGCATTTGCCAGACCTCTAGAATCAGGCATAGATATATGGTATATTATTGCTGTCTCTTTCCCATTCCTTTCACCCTTCTGCAGTGAACGATCTGTTCTGAATGTACTCATCTCTTTATTTTTTAAGAGAGATGTTTCTAAAGCATTTATGTTTGCCTGCTTGCTTATCAGTATCTTCTGGGATGAACATCCTGGGATATGTTTCTCTGATTTAAGTACTAAAAAATAGTCCAGACTTTTCTGAGCAATTAAAACAAAACCAGACATGTGGACACTAAAAATTAATGTTGCCTCTTATCATTAGTGGCTACAAAGTTCATGGCCATATATGTGGCATTGTTATATATAAGTATTCACCTACAGAAAAAAGAAAACACAACCTACTTGAGGTCCATTTTTTCTTAGAAGTATCAACACTGTAGTAAAATTTGATTAGGTGAAAGATTTTAAGTGTTTATTACAGTAATAGAAAATAAATAGAACATAGAAACATTTGTAGTTTTTATTTTATTTATTTATTTATTTATTTATTTGTGATTTGGGTGAAGATTTACAGAGCAAATTCACTTTCCGTATAGCAGTTTACATATACTTTGTCTCATGACATTGACCACAGTTTACCACAATGCAAGTGGGAGCTCCCCTTCCACTTCCTCCCCATAGTTACCTCTTCCCAGT
>NW_006921920.1:2709779-2710333 GCF_000298275.1 Orycteropus afer afer | reverse complement strand
AAGCATCATGGAGTTGTTGTATTTAGATCTCTGTTTACTGTTTGTGAAGAGCAGCCCAGGGTGATTCAGGCTTTTCTTGGTGGTTTTTTATCATTGACCTGTTGGTGGACAAGGAGGTAGTGGTTGTCGCTCAGTAAGTGAAGTTGCAGGAGGTGTGGGTGTAGTCGTGTCTTATAGGGACTGTTGTTGTCTCCCACTCAATCAGACACAAATTACAATCAAAAAACCTTCAAAAACTTGTCAATCTTGCAGGTCCCAAGTGTCCTTAGGGTTGCTGGAAAGCAGAACGTGTTCTTAAGCCCCAGGAATCTGCAAGAGCTCTGTTTCTTTAAATATCCAAAATAGTTAAGCCGCTTTTTAAACCTTCAAAATGGCGGCACTCTCTGGACTTAATTCTTAAGTCCTACCACCACTTGGGAATTTCCAAGCTGTCTGTGCTGTCAGGATCGCTCACGACCACTGCCAAACCGCAGCTCCATATGTCTCCTTTTTTGGTATTTTCACACAAATTCTTCTGCTAGTTGGGGTTTAGTCCACTTCTATATCCTTCCCTT
>NW_006921920.1:2693364-2709389 GCF_000298275.1 Orycteropus afer afer | reverse complement strand
ACACACACACACACACACACATATGATTGATATGATATCATTTTTGTAATGATACTAAGAAGATTATCTCACTTTTAGTTGCCATAAAATTGTCCATTTGAAAGTTTTCATACCACCAAAATATTTTTAAAATGGATTCCTACTTTGTACTAGGCTTCAGAGAGATGTAACTTTAGGAAAAAAAAAAGATTATTAAACTATCTCCCAAGGGAAGACATTAACTAAATCTAAATTATAGAAAGAGAGCCAGATGAAGCAATAATTTTATAAATACATAATAAAAACCTGAGAGCTCTGGTAGCATAGGGGCTAAGGCACTTGACTTCTCACCAGATGGTTGGCGGTTCAAACCCATCAGCCACTCCTCGGAAGGAAGGTTGGGCAATCCTACTTCCATAGCGATACTGCCTCGGAAACCCAAGGAGGGGTCGCTATGAGTCAGGGCTGACTCGATGGCACATAACAACAACAACAATAAAAACCTCACACTCATGGAGTAGAAACATCATTCTCAATACTTTTTCACTAAAATATTTCCATAATCATTTTAGAAATCCAAATCATTTAGACTTGGGCAGGTCACCTGCTAAAGTTTTTAACTTCCGAACAAGTAGAGCTGTGTGCTTAATTAGTTACACCATCATTACAGTGAAGCATGCATAAGAAAATATACCCTTTTAAAAATAATAGTTTATTACTTATTCCATGAAAGTGTTCTCAAATGTGCTCCTTTCCTTAGAGTAAAATGACTGGAGATCAGAAACCTCCCAAGAGTTCCTTTCTCTAGTTATTTTTCAAGAATCTGTAACCAGTACTGTGCTTGGAAGCTGCATGGAGATAAACTGCATTGGAATACCGTTCTCCATGGAAACATGTGAACATCTGTAAAAGTAATAAGCGTGAGCAAATTTACTGCTTAAGCAGACCTTTAAAATGCTCTATTCAATTATAATCTTTTTATATCTTGTAAACACTCTGGTAAATATGAAACGTGTAGGTACTTTCAGGTGTTTAAGAGATGAGGTTGATAGAGTTGATGAGTATGAGCACGTAAGTTAAAATTTAATTTCAATGCTTCATTCACTCATCTTACCTCAAGAATGTTGCTTGCTTGAGAAGCTATTGTTTCTTTAAATATTTATTTTCTTAAACAAGAGTTGGTTAATTGCCTGCAGAATAAACGTGGACCAAGAAAAAGTTACTGAGAATTCTCTTTGTGTTGATTCTATATTTAGAATTAAATTGTACTTTCCTTGTTTTTATTTAATTTTAAATGATGCACCTTTTCAACACTTTATACATATTCTATTCAAGTTAGTGACATTGATTACATACAAGCTGTGCAACCATACTTTTCCTTCTTTTCCACACTATTTTACCACCCTTATCTTAAACTCCTTGCCACTTAAGCTTCATATCCAGCTTTTCAGTTGTCATTGTCAATTTGATTTCATATAGATAATTCTTTAAAAGAGCACAATGCTCAAAGAAGACATATATCAATAATTAGCTGATTTTTTTTTTTGTTGTTGTTGTTGTTCAAAGATGACTTCGGGGGTAGTTTAGGTTTAAAATTTAATATTTGAAGGTTATTTCTGGGAAATACCTTTGATGGCTCATGCAACCTCAATGGCTCCAGGAATTCCAGATTCCATTGAGAATTTTAAATTATTTTCTCCATTTTCCCCCATTTTGATCAGAATTATTCTATAGAATCTGAGATCAAAATGTTCAGTAATGTTCTGGTTGTTCATGGAGGCAACCAGATATGTATTCAATTTCTGATTCCTGCCTCTCTTCTTGCTCTGTTGCTTCAGGTGAATGGAGAACAATTGCTGTACCTTGAGTGATCACTTGATATTCTGAAGACTCAGTCACTACACAATGAACTAAAAAGTACAGCAGAAGATAGAAGTACTGAGAAAAAAGAGTCAGCTAAATTGAGTGAGATATCCCATGAAGCCATGACAGTAAACCTCCAAATCAAGAAAACAAATCTTGTGAGGTATTAGTTGTGTGTATAAACAACCTCAATAGCTTTTTCCTCACTTTTTTTTTTTTTTTTGGTAAGAATATATATATATATATATATATATATATAACATAATATTTTTCTATTCAGCATTTTTTTAAGTGTACAACTTATCAATTACCCATATTTGATGCCAAATTTTCCATTTCCATAAACAGAAACTTGCTGGTTCCCAAATAGTGGCTTCCTTCCACTTCCATTCCCAATAATCACAAATAAATATTGGTCTTCATATATTTGACTATTGTTTTCATTTTATTTTGGGTCATCCTATATTTGTCCTTTTGTTCTTTTATTTATTTCACTCAGCATATCTTCAAAGTTCCTCTATATTGTAAAATGTATCAAGATTTTATTTCTCTTCTTGCTAAGTAGTATTCCATTGTATGTATGCACTACATTTAGCTAATTCATTCTCCTGCTGATAAACATTTACATTGTTTTTCCCTTTTGACTATTGTCAGTAGTCCTACAATGAATATTAATATGCATACGTATGCTCACGTTGGATACACACCTGGGGTACGGGATTGCTGAGTTACATGGTAGTTCCATTTTCAGTTTTTGAGGAACTATCACACTGTTTTTCAAAACAGTTGTGCTATTCTATATTCTCCTAATAATGGGTAAGATTTCAAATTTCCATCAACATTTTGTTGTTATTGTTGCTATTATTTATTTAATTTTAACCACCCTGTTGGGAGTGAAGTTTATCCCATGGTGATTTTGATTTGCATCTCTCTGATGGCTAAACATGTTGAGAATCTTTTCATATGTTTTTTTGCCATTTGAATGTGCTATTTCGTAAAATGTCTATTCAGGTACTTCCCCCAAGAACAAGCTGCTGCTCACCAATAGCATGCCACTATGAATCTATGTGTAGCAGTACAATGAATTCAACAAGACAAGCATACCAAGCACTTGTTGAATAAAATATTTGGTGAAGTTGATCTACAATTCAAAAGAATCCACAAGGGTGGACTTGTAGTCTTTCCAAACATTTTTTACCTCTGATGTCATATTGAGTTCTCAATAAAACACAACAAAAATATTGTACTCAATTTATTAATTTCCCAGGGCCACTGGAAAAAATTATTGCAAACTTGGTCACATAAAATAACAAAAAATGTATTTTCTCATGGTTCTTGAAGGGAAAACTCCAAGATCAAAGTTTCTGTCAAGATACATTCTAAAAGAGAGTCCTTCCTTGACTTTTCTAGTTTCTGTCGCTGTCTGACAAACCTGGCCTGTGACATCAGAGCTCCAATCTCTGTCTTCATCTTCATACAGCTTTTTCGTCTGTGCCTTTTTCTTATAAGGACACTAGTCATTGTATTTAGGGTCCACTCTGGTAGCATAGTGCCTGAGGTACTTGACTGCTAACCAGAAGGCTGGCAGTTCAAACCCATCAACCTCTCCTCAGAAGGAAGGTCAGGCAATCTACTTCAGTATTGATATCACCTCAGAAACTCAAGGAGGGGTTGCTATGGGTCGGGTTTGACTAGACGGCACATAACAACAACAACAACAATTTTAAAGTTTTTCCTTTTTATACTTGTATTTGGGAAAAAAAAATCACATTAAACATAGAACTTAGTTATTCCATAAAGATATGTACTACTCATTCATTTAAAGTGACAATGTTGAAAATTCAATAATGTACATTAATTTCTATTATTAGGATAAAGTTTAAAGGTAATAATGTACAATGAGATATATCAGGACTAAAATAATAAATAGAAAATTATACAGAGATATGCCAACTCTGGCTTTCTTACTTTGCCAACCCTTGTTTACATGATTAGCAGTTCTATAGAAGAACAAACTTTCCACCTAACTATATCTTTGAAAATTAAAAAAATTATGTTAATGAGATAATTACTAAAATAATAAAATACAGTCACTTCTATATTGTCACCTCCTTTAATTATAAACAAAACCTCACTATTGGTCATTATTTTTATTAACATCATTAAACCAAACACCTTTTATTAAAACTCCTCCTATGTTCCAGGCATGGTGCTAGGTAGTGTATACACATAGGAAGCAGAATAAACAATGTTTCTGTCTTCATACAAATTAGACTGTGATAGTAAGATAGGACAGAAAGAATGTTCCTTGGAAGCTAGAATGGCCAGACTTGGTGTCACCTACTTTGCTCATGTTTTCAGAAGGGACCACTCCCCGGAGAAGGATATCATGCTTGGTGAAGTGGAAGGTCAATGGAAAAAGGGAAGGCCCTCAATGAGATGGATCGACATAGTGGCTGCAAGGATGGGCTCTGGTATAGCAAAGATTGTGAAGCTGGCACTGGACCAGGCAGTGTTTCCTTTTGTTGTACATAGTGTCACTGTGAATCAGAGCTGACTGGATGGCACCTAAGAACAACAACAACAGTGATAAGATGGGACAGCTGAAGAAACAAAAGCAATACCTTTTGTCAAATGCTAAGAAAGAAATTATTTAACTTTCTTGATTGAACAGGAGAGGAATAGTGTTTATCTTTGCAAGAAATGGCTAAACTGTGATCTAAAGGATGTTTAGGAATTCAAAGTTAAAATGAATTGGAACATAGGAGATACAACTACCCAAAACCAAACCAAACCCACTGCCATTGAGCCGATTCCAAATCATAACAACCCCTTTTGTGTTTCCAAGGTTGTAAATCTTTACAGAAGTAGATTGTCTCATCTTCTTCCCATGGGCAGCTGGTGGATTTGAAACTCTGACCTTCTAGCTAGCAGCCAAATGCCTTACTCTTGGTGTTTCGTATCTTCTAAAGGATACTAAGACCCTAAGAACTAAGAATTCTGTTCTGGGCATGGCTATATGTAAGTGGAGAAATAAGGGAAGTACTGCAGTGGAACTGAGCTTTTTTGTGGTGTTATTTGTGTTAGGTGCTGTTGAGTTGGTTCCAACTCATAACACTATGAACAATAGTTATACACACGATTATTCTATGTTTGAGATCATGAGTGAAGCCACTGTATCAATCCATCTCATTGAAGGTTTTATCTTTTCTGCTGATTCTGTACATTACTAAGCACGTGTCCTTATCCAGGGTATGTGTGACAAAGTCTTGCCACCCTCACTTCTAAAGAACTTTCTGGCTGTACCTCTTTGTTCATTTTTCTGGCAGTCTAAAGTATATTCAATTTTCTTTGTCAACATCATAATTCAGATTATCCATTTTCTTTGACCTTCTTTATGCATGCATATGAGGCATGGCTTGAGTCAGGTGTGCATAAAGTAATAACTTTGCTTTCCAACACTTTAAAGAGTCAGTCATAAAGTAATAACTTTGCTTTCTAACACTTTAAAGAGGTCTTTTACAGAAAATTTGAACAATGCATTACACCATTTGATGGCCTGACTGAAGCTTCCCTGGACACTGATTGTGGATCCAAGTATAATGAAATCCTTAACAATGCCAATCCTTTCTCCATTCATTTTGATGATATTGTCACCAATCTTCTGTCAGTTTGTCATACTGTGGTGGTTTGCATGTTGCTGTAATGCTGGAAGCTATGTTAAATACCAAGGGGGTCATAGATACCAGCAATACATTTCTAATTCCTAGAATTCTGTTAGATTCCTAGAATCTAATAGATCCTAGATTCTTACAGAATCTTTATGGGGCTAGTTTCAGCAGAGCTTCCAGAGTAAGAAATGCCAGGAAAGAGGACCTGATGATCTACTTTTGAAAAAAAAGACTGACCAGTGAAAACCTTATGAATAGAAGCTTTTTCATAGGAGGCTGCTAAAGAAGGAAGCCACTAATAGAGTCAGACAATTTATAGATGAGTTTACTAAGATTGATGTAACAAAGAACCACAATCTAGGTGGCTTATAATAACAGAATTTTATTATCACACTGTTCTGGAGGTTAGGAGTCTGAAATTAGGATTTTGACCACGTTGATTCCTTCTGAGCTCACTCAGGGAGAAATTCCATCCCCAACTTCTAGTTTCTAGTGATAGCCAGGGATCCTTAGCACTTCTTGACTTGTAGACATATTGTTCCAATCCTGCCTCCATCTACACAGTGTGTGCATCTATGTCTGTTCTCCTTTATAAGAACACCATTCAAATTGGATTAGAACAAATCATATTGAGTGATTATGATTAGAACAAATCATAATCTGAGTATGACTTAGATTAATGGATAACATCTTTAAAATACTATTTTCAAACATAGTCACACTCACAAGTATTAAAGATTAAGACTTCAACCTATCTTTTTGGGATCGTAATTCAATCTAGAATAGATGTTATCATATAGTTGTTGCTGTTAGTTGCCATCAAGTCATCTCCAACTCATGGTTACTTTATGTTTAACAAATACATATCATTAAATAACTTTACTATGAAATTAACAGTTATCTCCAGAACAAGAGATATGTGATCATTTGCTCAGCTGTATCAGATGGACATATTACCATGGATGTCACTTCAGACTAACAGTTTCTTTGATTATGTAAAAGAGATTCTAGGAACTAGATATGTACAAGTATTTACAAATTATTGCTTCATTTAAACTTAGTTTATTTTTTTCTAATCTCAAAATGTCACTGAGCCTTTGGTGAGATTTGCAACATTTTGTTATATATGCCAAATTAATACCATTTGCTTTGTTGACATATAATCTCATCCCCCAGTAACTCATTGAACATTCACCTCATTTGGTGCATAGTAAGTTACCTATACATTCTTTTTCTCTCCATTCTCAAAATACATTGCAAACTCAAAGTCTTGTTGATTTTACTTTCTATATTAATTTCAAAGCTATCGTCTCTTTTCTATTCTTGATCACTTTTTGTTAGTAGAACTTCCACTTCCTGCTGGATTTTTTTTTTTTTCCTTATGCTTTACATTTATCCTCTCCTTCTTCTAGTATTGTCCTCTTTGGCTTTCATCAGAGTGATATTTTGCAATCACAAGCACAGTGATATCATTGAATGTCCTTACAAGTCTTTAAAACTACGTACTTACTCTATTATAAATCTTTTTACAATTCCCTTATAACTATTGTCTCTGATACTGCTTTTTGAAGACTCATCACATTTTATTTTCTCCGTCTTTACCCTATCTTCAGACTAACTAGATATAATATAATTTTGAAAAGAAAAGAGTTATTGTAACATATTTATTTCTTTGTGTCTTTATTAGATAATTTACCATGCTTTGATTAGATAGTAGTTTTTTTCCCCATACACCAAAACTTAAAGAAATTGAATCTAATAATATACAAACAGCTAATACATCATAAACAGAAGCTTTATTCCAAAACTGAAAGGACGATTCAGTATTTGAAAACCAAACATTCTTTTGTGTGTGTGTGTGTGTGTGATTGGGTGAAAATTTACAGAGCAAATTCACTTTCCATACAGCAGTTCACATACACTTTGTCTCATGACATTGACTACAATTTATCACAATGCAACAGCTTCCCTCTCACTTCCCCCCGATAATTCTTCTATGTGTCCATCTCTCCATGTACTTCTGTCCCCTGAGCTGTCTCCCTGTACATAAACAGCCCTTTTTTCTCCCATGATTGTTCTCTCCAAGGAGTGTATCTACCTCAGGTAAATGTTCAACTCAATGTCTGCCTTTTGTTTGGCTGGAAGCCACTGGTATGGGTTCAATTCCAGACCTGAAGGGCAGCTAGGGGCCATAGTCTCAGTAGTTCCACCAGGCTCCATCAGACCAGCAAATCTGGTCCCCCACCCCCTTATTTTCCAAATGATTTTGAAATTTCTTCCACATTGTTCTCCCTCTCTATCCAGGATCTCCTACATAGATCCTCCTCCAAGTGGTTGACATTGGTAGTCGGGCACCATCTAGTTCTGGTCTCATAGTCATGTAGACTGTGGATCACATGGTTTACCAGTTGCTAAGACTAATTGTTTCCATGAACTTTTGTTTTCTTCATTCCTCTTTGGTCTGGATGAAGAGAGACCCATCGTTGCATCTAGATGGCTGTTTGTACGAGAAAATAAAATATTCTAATATTCAAAGATAGAACTTGGAAATCATATAATTCTTGCAATAGATGCCAAAATAGTTATGACTGCTATCAACAGTTTTCAGCAAACTAGGAATAGAAAAACACTTGCTTAATCTGATAAAGGGGAGCTCTGGTGGCGTAGTGCCTAAGGCACTTGACTGCTAACCAGAAGGCTGGCAGTTCAAACCCACCAGCTACTCCTCGGAAGGAAGATAGGGCAATCTACTTCCGTAGTGATACTGCCTCGGAAACCCAAGGAGGGGTCGCTATGAGTCGGGTCTGACTCAATGGCACATAACAACAACAACAACAAATCTGATAAAGGGCATTTATTAAAACTCTACAGATAATAAAATACTTATCATTACAAACTGAGTGCATTCCTTGTAAATACAGGTAAAAGGCAAGGGTGTCCACTCTCAACAACATTATTCAGTGTTAAACTGTGGCCTGAACCCAAGCAAAAAGAAAATAATTTGAAATTAAAGCTAAGAGAATGGAAAAGTAGAAATAAAACTGTCTCTATTTGATATGAGAATCTATGTAAATAGTCTTAAATAATTATCAAAATGTGTTAGAATTGGTAAATATATTTAGGAAAACTGTATGATATAAAGTCAATATACAAAACCAATCATATGTAAGCAAGAACAACTTGACCCTTCTAAGAGGAAGAAAGTAAGGCAAATGCTGGTAGAAAATATTTTCAAATCACCTATTTTACAACAGTCTGATATTCAGATTATGTAAATTATTTTAAATACAAAATAATAGGAAAACAACCTGATTTTCTAAAGGATATTGTTTCAGTTACTTTGTGCTGCTCTAACAGGAAATAGCAGGAATGGGAAGATTTTAACAAACAGGAGTTTATTCTCTTACAGTTTGTGAGGCTGAGAGTCCAAATTCAAAGCACCAGGGGCTAAGGGCTGGGTGAAAGCCTCTCAGCCATGGGCTTCAGCTCTGCCTTTTACTCCCAGCCCACTGAAGCTGAAGGTTTCTTTTCACTCAGGCAGCTGCTGATAAACTCAAGGTTGACAAGTAAAAAGGCACATTCCCAATATTACCAAATAACATGGCAGGCCACTAATTGAAGTCCAGAAACAGTCCCAGTATCAGCAGGGCAAAGCAGGCTGCTGAACAACAACTTGGCTACATGCAGGGTTCAAGTGTGCCAAAAAGTTGCAGACCTTCCTCAAAGTTGTTTCTTATATATTAGAAGGAGACCACATCCCTAAAGCAGCTACTCATCTCCTCCAGTAGAGTCCACCATGGAATTAATTATCAATCTCACCATGGAGAATAACTACATCCAGTTGCCCAGCCATTCAAAACAAGGCCTAGCCAAGTTGACACATAACCTTAACTACCACATATATAATACTCAATTATTTGAAGAGATAACTTCACAATAGATATCTGCATGACATATATCCACATGAAAATATTCTTAATATCATCAATGATTACCCATTGGCTTCGAGTTGTTTCTGACTCATAGCCACCCCCACTGCATTTCCAAAGCAGTAAATCTTCACAGAAGTCGATTGCCTCATCTTCATTCCATGGAGTGGCTGGTAGGTTTGAATTACCAACCTTTTGGCTAGCCACCAGAACTCCTTCATCAATGACTAGGGAAATGGGATACCCCTAATCAGTTGTTAGAGTGGTTTAAGAAGAATGACAATACCAAATGGTAGCAAGGATCTGGAATAACTTGCACCCTCCTGCATTGCATTGTCTTATACTGAAGGAAGAAGAATATTGCAGCTACTTTGGAAAATATCACTTTCCTACAAAGTTAAATACATTCACCATACAACTTGCAATCACATTTCTAGTAATTTATCTATGTAAAATGAAAATCCATGTTAACAAAAAATTGAATGTTAATATTTATAGTGAATTATTTATAATAATAAAAAATTGGAAAAAATGCAAATGTCCCTCAACAGGATAATGGGTTAGCAACAGTGTACAATCATACATGACAATAAACCTGAACAGACTACAGAGACATTAAACAATATGAATGAGTCTCAAGGCAGTCTACTAGTGGGAAAAAAAAATCATACTCAAAATACTACATATGCTATTTTTCACTTTGGACAAAGAAAAGCTACAGGAATAGAAAACAGATCAGGGTTGGCAGGAGCGTAAATGTAGGGGAAGGATTTGTCTGCATAGTGACACTGAAGAATGGATTGATGAGTTTGGGCTGTTACGTATCTTGATCTTGGACATGGTTAAATAACAATTTTCATTTCTCAAGACTCATAGAACAGTACTTGAAAAAGCGTGGATTTTTAAATCCAAATTTAACCTAAAATATGAAAGAAAGAAGAATATCCTTGATGTCTTGATACCATAATTCTTTCTAAGTTTACATAATTTTACCTTTTGCTGATAGGTAGTTACCTTCAGAAAATTATAAATTTTGTATAGCAAATCTTGTATAACAATCCCTCAACTTTCAACTTAACTGTATGAGAGTTTAAAATCAGAAGGACTTAGTTTGGATAAATACCTCATTCTGAAAGTGGAGCCTTAGCTCTATTTTAAAGTCTTGACATGAGTTGAATCCATGCTGAAATTAAAGCTGTTTTTCTAGCATCATTTCCTCTATACTTGAGTCTAGCCTAATCTTCATGCTGACTATATACCCTATAGGAGACATTCTTTTTATCTGACAGCTGGCAGGTGCAGGATATCCCAAGCTATTCCCAGAAGATCTTTCCACTATGGTCAAACAGATGCAAGACATAATAAGATTACATCCAAATGGTCTTGATGTACAGCTTTTTCAATGAATCTTTACAATAGACTCCCAGAAAAACACATGAATGAGAAAGCAAATTTTATTGCAAGGTACGTGAAAAATCTGTCATTTGACAATGGAAGTGCAAAGGGAGTTTGATTGGGTAATAAGTAAATAAATAAATAGATAGATAAATCACTTTGAACATCCTGTATTAAACTATAGAGCACATACAATTGCAATTAGGACATAAGCCAATCATGTAATCCCACTTATGTGTTATTTATCTATCCCTGTTAAATTCCTGTTTTTAGATATCTCATCTTTGATTGTCTTTTAACTGTCAGAGAACAAAAATGACAGTGTCTTGTTGAAATTAAAAGTAAAGAGTTTTATTGAGGAATAAGGTTATTTACACACTAGGAATTATCAATGTAAAGGATTCTCAATTAAGTGACCTATGGAGAAGACATTTCAGAGAGTTTATATACAAGAATACAAGGAAATATAGTACAAATTCAATGATTGGTTGACACTTAGGTCATAGTTAAAAAATTGAGTGATAGTGATCAATCTTATGCATATTGTAAAGTTGTTTTTTAAAGTTACAAAATACTTATTAAATGGGGTACATCCGGCCTCACAACAATCACAAAACCCTTTTTGTATGACTGCAGAGAGAACATGTAATTCTGGTATTAATGAAATAAAGTATTTCATCTGACTCAACTGAGTCAGGTGAATTTGAGATTTCACTCCCTGTAATTTAGCAAGACAAGGGTTGTTGTTGTTGTAACAACAACAACAATTTAGCAAGACAAGAGTTAGTGAGAACTAAATATGAACTTTTTTTGGACAAGTTTCAAATTAATCCTTTAACTGAGGTCTTTCGCAAGAGACATACTCTCCTAGAGCATTGTTAAGCAGTTTTTAGGATTCTAACTTCAGGTTCTCAAAGGCTTTTTTAACCTGTGAAAGATTTCACTTTTAAAGTGAAATTTAGCATAGCAGATGCAGGATTTTATAATAATAGAAATAATGATAAAAATTCTGAAGATAGAGAATAAGGAAGCACCAGGCTTGTTAAAAATAGATGGTAACAATCAGTTCTAATAACGATATATATATCTTTTTGTGCAGAAGTAAGGATGTCAAGCACCATTTTATTTTGAAGAACTATTTTTCTCATCATAGCCATTTCAGAATTCATTTCTTAGAGTCCACTGTGGAAAAATTTAACTCATTCTGACTATATTTAATCTGAATTTTGGCATGTATTATAACATCTTTTAAATCACAGAACATTCTGAAGTTGACATAATGTTATTAGATAGTGAAAGAACTGATTCTTATATTGATAAAGGGAAAAATGGTTTCATCTAGAAAGTAGAACAATGGACATTGATAATATTCTTATAAAAACCTTATACTCAGTATTATGTAGTTAATTTTGATTCCATGTAATTCTGGATCAACCTCAGTCTGTTCACTTCTGCATAAGAGTTTTGAAAATCTTAATTTAGTCCAATGGAATCCATATTTGAAATATTATAATCCTCTTCATAAGTCTGACACAGTCCATTTTTTGTTGATATATTTTAGTGAAATATTTTCTGCAGGTCAATAAAGCAGAACTATATCTGTGGATGACAAAACTTAATATGGTTAGCATTTAATTTTTTTAAGTTAAAAATCTAATGGGAATTAATTATAAAGTTAAGTCAGAGCCAAATAAAGTGAATTAAATAATATTAATAATAAAAGAACTTCAAAGTATTTTTTTCTAAGCATAAAAATTAGCCTTTTTGTCAGAGAGTTTCAGACATAACAGAAGAATCTTGAGACCCAATATATATGATACTAGCAGAATATACTCAAGAACATACCAAGATTATCAAGTCTTTAAAAATCTGGATAGTAAAAAATAATTCCATAGATAAGTGATGTGAAATCCCTTGTTAAAATATTGGCGTTGGTAATATTAGATTTGAAAGAAACAAAGTTGTAATGAGGTCAGAAAGATAATAATAAAATTATGACATAATATTATTGATATTCAAATTTAACCCAAAGACAATTTGGCATTTTTCTTGATTTGACAACATGTTTCATGCAATTCTTAACATATTAAATCAGTCTTGTTTTGGGGAAAATATTCTTTTAATGAAGCAAAAAACATTTTTTTTTAGCTCTCTATGACTTTTGAAAATTGTCAGGAGTTTATCATACATAACTGAGAAACAATATCTGAATTATTTAACCAAACAATTTAAAGGTGAACATTGTGGCTTTTTTCAAATCCATATTGCTTGTTCTTTAACTCAGATATATTCTATCAAGGCCTTACTTTTAAGGCAGATTCTAAAAAATAAAAATAAAAATAAATAAATTAACTTTTTAACCTAGTAATTAAAGAAATGTTGTTATCTTAATATTGAGAAACCCAATTCATTTTTTTTTCTTTTTTAAAAATCTTTTCTATTGTGATTTGAATGAAAAATTATAGAGCAAATTGATTTTCCATTCACTTATTCATACACATTTTGTTTAATGACATTGAATGCTGTCCCAACAATGTAACTAGTGATAGTCTACCTTCCTGTGTTTAACCTTTGTGTTTGTCCTTCTTCTCTATTCATTTCTGCCTGCTGAGATTTATCCCTGGGCAAATGCAGCCCCTTCTATCTTATAGGGTTGCTTTTTCTAAGGACTGCATTATCTCTCTGGTGTTAATTTTGACTCCATAGGCCTGTCTATTGTTTGGTGGAAATCTGAGCCATGGAGTAGGGTGAATTCAGTTCCAAGTCTGAAGGGTGACTAAAAGCCATCTTGGGGTCTTCCCACCAATCTCTGTAAGACAAGCAAGCTTTTTTTTTTTAATGATTTTTAGTTTTGGTCCACATTTTTCTTCTACTCTATCCAAGATCTCTTTTTTGGATCCCTTTCGGAGTGATTGGCAGTGGTAGAAAATATCCATCTACTTCTAGTCTCAGGGCCCTGGAGGCTGAGGTTCAAGGTTCATGAGGTCTAATACTCCCCCAGACTAAGAGAAACCAAATTTTTTGTCTTTATGTTATTTAACAATAACCATTTACAAATCTCAAAAATTAGTCTATTAAATTTTAACTGTAACAGAAAAAAAAAACTTTAAACATATCCAATAAATTTTCTTTTTAATAAACCCTTTTGAACGTTGCTTTGCTGTATACCTCTTATAATATAAATTTTAAGTGGCAAAAAACATGTACATACTCATTAGCAGACATAAACACACACACACACACACACACCCCAACACACACATACATGCTTTTTCATGGCATAAAAAGGCAAAACAATAGGGTAAATTCTAGATGAAACCATTTTTCCCTTTTTCATTTTTAAATATAAGAATCAGTTATTTTAGTAACTAATAACATTATGTTAACTTCAGAATATTCTGAAAATTAAAAGATGTTATAACACATGGAAAAATTTGGACTATCCACATATATACATCCTTTTTCATGACATAAAACAGCAAAAGTATGTAAATGTAATTATAACAAATATTTTTTAACTCTATATCAATAATTCACCTAAGGATCTTAGAGATTATTTTTTTAAGGGAAAAGAACTGAGAATTTAGACAGTTATAAAAAAAAAAAAAAAAAACTGGTTATGGACTTCAACTTGGTATGGTAATTCAGATACAATAACATTTTAGATCAAAAACACATTTTGCAAAGTAAACTAAAACAGAAGGCTACATTTTTTTAAGTGATCACTGAGATTATAAATTACTTCAAGTATATTCAGTTTATAATGTTTTTAAACATAAACTTTAAACCAGTAGGGGGAAAATCTAGGCTTATTTATGAATGAAACTAAGAATTAGGTTGAAAATTTGATTTCCTAGAGTCAAATAAAATTCTTACCTAGGAGTCAATCTTCTGCAATTTCTATGTAACAACTCTATGAAACCTGGCTTCATTATTATTATTATTTTAATATAATTAATTCTGCCAGCTAGAGATCCACTCTCTCATTTTAAAATAGTCTCTCTAATTGAAGAATATTTATTTTGAAGTGGCCACTGATATATTTTTTTTAATTGTCTTCTTCAGATGATTCTAACTAGGAAATGATTCCTCTCTCTATAAAACAGGTCAGGAGCTGTAACCCACACTCTCACTGCAAATTTCAAAACAGAGGTCAGGAACTCTGACCACTCCCAGGAAATTTTACAAAACAAGGAAGGATTTCTCATCTTCCTTTGCAATTACATATTTTCTTGCAAGTTGTGGGAGTATTCACCCAAAGCTGCACTGAATATGAAAATGGAGCATTCATTAATCTCAATCTCAATTGCTTCAGAAACAAAACTACTTTCAGTTTTCCTTGAGTCACAAAAACCTAGAGAGGAATGCCACAGGATTTTGTCACTGTTTTCTGTGCATAAACATGTACCTTCATTGTGCAAAAAAACTGTATGTGGTTGGCAGGGAGCCTGGTACTCTGACTTATCTCATGACCATCTTTTCCTGTCTTGGGAATCTTTCATGCTTGTGATGAGCACTGGCAACCACCCTAATGGCTTTTACCTGTTGACTCTTGCCCAAATTTGGCTGGCAATTGTGAAACACAGAGCTCTTTGAAAATAGAATGACCTCTGTAGTAGCTGTGAATTCAAAGAACAGAATTACCTCTATCTAGACAGATCAGTGCACTAATCCTAGGACAAATTAAAGATAAAATAGATCCAGATAAAGATGAAAGATAAAGTAATTCTCAGAAAACTTTGGAGAACTTTATGTAAAGAAAGTTGGGATTTGGTCTGAAAGGAGGAGTTCTAGGGAAGCAGTGAGCCAAGAGTCTCTTGCTAGTACCAGGGCCTGAGGTGCTGAGCCTCTCAGGAATCACTCCAGCTGTCCTTCTTTAGATTCCACTTCTGATACTAAGAACTGTCCTAGAACAAATATGGCAGTTGTTGTTGTTGTTGTTAAGTGCCGTCGAGTCGCTTCTGACTCATAGTGACACCATGCACAGCAGAACGAAACACTGCCCGGTCCCGTGCCAGCCCCACAATCCCTGCTATACTTGAGCCCATCATAGCAGCCACCTTATCAATCCATCTCGTTGAAGGCCTCCCCTTCTTTCGTCGACCCTCCACCCTACCAAGCATGACATCCTTCTCCAGGGAATGGTCCCTTCTTACAACATGACCAAAATAGGTGAGACAAAGTCTGA
>NW_006921920.1:2679627-2692484 GCF_000298275.1 Orycteropus afer afer | reverse complement strand
ACGTTTCTGAATTATCTTCAGAATATGGAATATGGAAGAATCTTGTTGAAATTAAAAGTTAAGCTCTTTCATTGTACAGGAAGGCAATTTGCAAATTGGGAATCAGAAAGTCCAGAGGATTCTGAATGAAGTGATCCAAGGAAGAGATGGTTCAGAAAGTTTATATAAGACAGTATAAGGAAATTTGGTAAAAATTTAGTGATTGGTTGACATTGAAGTAATAATTACAAAATTGGATGATGGTACATCTCAGTAGTAGGAGATTATATACATTTCTAAAGTTATTTTTTAAAGCTGTAATTATTAAATGAGGTACATCTGGCCTCAAAACAATCATGAAACTCTCCTTGTGTGACTATAGGGAAGGCATGTGTAATGCTAAAGTTTGTTTGAGAATTCTTTTGAACATGGCTTATAATACCTGTAAGTCAACACAATTATATTGGTTTATGGAATTATTTCCCAAGCAATTTTCTCAGAGTATAGTGGAGATTTACAGGAATTACAGGCTGTATTCCTAATGCAGAGATTACTTTTGATTCAAAAATAGGGTTTTAGACTCAGATTTTTGCATAGCCACTTTCCCACACTGGGGGTCCTAAGTTAATTTGGTGTGCTCTTATCACAGTCAATTATGATTTTGTAACTTTTTGTCCCTGTTCCAACTGCACAAAAATGTTTTCTTCCTCTTCACTCCATAAGTTTGGATGTCTTTCTGTATCCCCAATAAACCTCTTTGGCTTCTACTTAAGCAGACTCCATGATGTTCTAAAATATAAATATTTTTCCACATTTTAGGAAACATTTTTATGTACTCTCCCCACACAGTAATCTATTTATTTTATATTTATATCTATATTATATTTATATTGTATTGGTAACTTTTATAGAAGTGTTTTAATCTATATATTTACACATAAACTAATGATGTTGATGTTAGTTGCTGTTGAGTCAGTTCTAACTCATAGTGATCTTACATGCAACACAATGAAACATTGCCCAGCTCTGTCCATGCTCACAATGCTTGCTATGTTTAATCTCATCATTGCTACTATTGTGTCAATGCATCTCATTGAGGGTCTTCTCCTTTTTCACTCACCCTCTACTTGTCCAAGCAGAATCCTTCTCCAAGGATTGGTCCTTTCTGATAACATGACCATAGTACGAGAGACAAAATCTGACTATTCTCACTTCTAAGGAACATTCCAGCTGTACTTTTTCCAAAACAGATATTTTTGTTCCTCTGGCTGTCTATGGTATATTCAATATTTTTCACCAACACCACAGTTGAAATACATCATTTCTCCTTGAAACTTCCTTATTCATTATCTAGGTTTATCCATATCCAGGTTTATCCAATATTATCCATGATTTGTTATGATCCACAGAGTTGAATGCATAGCCAATAAAACACAGTAAATATCTTTCTTGTATTCTCTGCTTTCAGCCAAGATCCATCTGAAATCAGTTATATCCCTTGTTCCATGTCCTCTTCTTAATCTGTCTTGAGTTTCTGGCAATTCCCTACCAATGTAGTGCTGCAACTATTTTTAAATTATTTTACTTGTGTATAATTTCTTCTTTCTGTTAGAGCACTTCTCTTTAAAATGGATACAAATATGGATCTCTTCCAGTCAATTGGTTGGGTAGCTGTATTACAAATTTCTTCACATAAACATGTGAGGACTTCCAGCATTGCATGTTTGTTGAAATATCTCAATAGGTATTCGGTTAATTCCTTTAGCCTGTTTTTTTTTTTTTTTTATTATATATATATATATATATATATATATATATATATATTTTTGCCAGTTCCTTCAGTGCAGCATAGACTTCTTTCTTTGATATCACTTGTCATTGATCTTTTGCTACCATTTGAAATTATTGAATATCTACCAATTATTCTTGATACAATGAGTCTGGGTATTCTTTCAATCTTTTTAATGCTTTCTGCATCTTTGTACATTTTGCCTTTAGAATCCTTTAATATTGCAACTTGAGGCATAAATTTTTTCTTCAGTTCTTTCAAATTGAGAAATGCTGGGAATGTTATTTCCTTTTGGTTTTTTAACTCCAGCTCTTTGCATATTTCATTATACTTTACTGTGTCTTTTTGAGCTGCCCTTTAAAATCTTATTTTCAGCTCTTTTACTTCATTTGTACCATTCACTTTAGTTACTCTCCATTCAAGAGCAAGTTTCAGAGTTTCTTCTGACATCCATTTATTTCTTTCCTGTCGTTTTAATGAAAAACACAAATGATTTTTCTGGAAAACATCATAATATTAATCTAAAATAATGTTCTTAATTTTTATAATGAGATTTAATATAATATGTATTTGTTTTTCTTTGTGTTCATTTGATTGCTTAAAATATGTTTGAGAGGCATCATACCCTTTTTTCTTCAGAAAAGTAATTTTGTTTTTTAAAACAAAAATTAAAAAAAATATTGAAAATGAGACATGGTAAAAATGTTAATCTAGCAATCTAAGCACTAGAAGAATATAGGTATCCAAATTGTTTTAAAATGACTGTTGTGATTATTCCCTTTCATGACTCTGGAACAGATGAAGGAGAACTTGTGGTCTTGTGTTATGTGAAGTGATGAGGTACTTCTTAGTTTCAAATGATGAGACCAGGATATCCTGTCAGTCTAGCCGCTTAACCAAAAGTCAGGCTCATAATGGAACAAGGTGCAATTGGTTAACATACTTGGCTACTAACTGAAAGGTTGGCAGTTTGAGGCCATCCAGAGGTGCATCAGAACAAAGGCTTGGGGAGAGACTTCTGAAAAATCAGCCATTGAAACTATATGGAGCACAGGTCTACTCTTACATATACTGAGTCATGAATTGGAATCAAGTTCATGGCAACTGGTTAAAAGTATCAAAATTATCTTAATTTCAAAATTTTTATCTCTTTGGTAGTTTAATTAACTTGGAAGATAATGTCTTTCTTCAATCTTTGTCATCTTTTAAAGGTTAGATATTTAATCTCCATTAGTATTGTTGAACCAGAATAGATTATATCCCCAGTGGTCTATATTCCATGGTAGACAGGTCATAGTTGTCCCTTTTCATTGCAGTTAGCCCTCTCAGAATTATGCTTTAATACTATACAAGTTTTACCAACTAAACCCAAAGAAGTGAAAATGCACATATATTGAAATGTATGTTTTTATTCTCCAGAATGCTTCATTAAAAAAGATACAGTTTTATTAGTAGCACATTAATGAATTTAAAGAATAAAGTGACAAGTTTTGTCACAGATATAAATTTGCATTTTACAAACAACCACTAAAACAATTTAAAATAACATAAATATATTTACATTTTATATTTTCATATTTTCATTGCATTTCTATGTATAAAACATATTTTATAATATTTTATTTATATTCAAAATTAAATTCAAATGTGAAAATAAGTAATATTATGATTTGTAAGATTAAGTATAGCAATAAATCATAAGCAAGCATTTTAAGGCTATGAATAAAGTAATTCCTTAAGGAGAGCTCTTAACAATAATCGTATAATAATAACAAAATGACAGAATTTTGCTAACATGGAAGCATCTATACTTACCTTAAAAATTTAAGCACAATGTTATACTTGTGCTTTTATACTTTTCCACACTGCTGATTTCTAACAGTAATTCTAAATAATGCTAAGATTATTACTTTTTCTCAGTCGTAAATCAACCTTCTCTCAAACTTGCATTTAATATAGACAATATACACAGACAAGCTTTATCAGTGTAAATGAGATAAATTTCTATCTATAAACTAGTGTAGCCAAATAAAAAATTGATCTGTTTACATGGATAATATGGACTTGGTATTTATTTTCTGGTAATTGTTTTTCTTGTTGCTTAACAACATTTTTAGTAGCAAAGGCTTTAAAACTGTAAATTGGTATATGTCTGAATTATAACCAATTATCTTTAGCTAATTTCCTCCCCTATAAAAAAAGTGTTAGGTGGTAAATATTGGGGTACATGTTACATTTATATTATCTATTTATGTATTTTTGTAAAAAATACTTGCTATAATAAAATAAATTACAAATGTCCCTGCTTTTGTATACTGCAGCTTAGTTGAATTGTTACTGTTTTTCAGGCAAAAGATACTAATTTTACTAGTTAGCATAGTTTCAAAATGATATTTGAGTTCATTTCTTTGACCTAACTACCTTCAATACTCCCTTTGAAACTGCACTACGTACATTTACATGAACCTTTAATGATGAAATGGTATATGTACCAAGGCACTGGAAAGGTTAACACGTAATTAATTAAGCATTCTGCTATTAAAATGTGCTCTGTGTAAAAGCTAGGATTTCATAAATAAATCTCATGCAGCTAAACCTAAATCACATGAGAAATAAAGCTTACCTTATTTTGTTTTCATTTCTAAAAGTTCTCATTCAAGTAGTCTAAGTTATAACAAATGACAATGACTAATTATCATACTGTCAAGAAAGCATTAAATATTAGTTCTTAACTTATGAAAATAAGAATAACATTATTCTAAAAGTTGACTGCTCTATTAATCATTTTAAATATTAACTTAAGCCTATATTTTTATAAGTAGTATAAAAAATAATCACAATAATATTATAGCCATGGATTTTAATTTTAGCTGTAATTTACAATATAATTTTAAATTATATTAAATATATGGGGAGCTCTGATAGCATAGTGCCTAAGGCACTTGACTGCTAGCCAGAAGGCTGGCAGTTCAAACCCAGCATCCACTCCTCAGAAGGAAGATAGGACAATCTACTTCCATAGTAATACTGCCTCAGAAGCCCAAGGAGCGGTCACTATGAGTTGGGTCCAATTCAATGGCATATAACAACAACATTAAATGTGTGTATGAAATTTATTTCCTAACAAAATTATGATTAATGAAATGTATTTTCTAATTCAATTTATTGTATTTTGTTATACATGTTGTTGTTAGTGATTTCAAATTGGTTCCAACTCATACAGACCCTCTGTACAAAAGAATGAAACACTGACCAATCCTGTACAATCCTCACATTCATTGCTATATTTGAGCCCATTATTGCAGCCACTGTGTCAATCCAACTCATTGATAGTTTTCTTCTTTTACTTTATCAAGTATAATGTACTGCTCCAGGAACTGTGCTGTGCTGATAACATGGCCACAGTACATAAGACAAAGTGCTGTCATCTTTACTTCTAAGGAGTGTTTTGGCTGACTTCCTCAAGACATATTTATTCACTCTCTGACAGTCCATGGTGCACTCACTATTCCTCACCTACACCATAATTCAAATGCATCAATTCTTTGGGCTTCCTTACTCATTCTCCTGCTTCATATACATATGTGATAATTCAAAATATCATGGCTTGGGTCAGGTGCACCTTAGTCCTCAATGTGGGCATTTTGCTCTTTCACTCTTTGAGACTGTCTTTCATAACAGATTTCTCCAATACATTACACTGTTTGATTTTCTGACTGTAGCTTCCAGTGATGTTGATTGTGGGTCCAAATAAAATTGAATCATTGTCAACTTCAATATTTTCTGCATTTATTATGATGGTGCTTATTGGTCTAGTTGTTAGGATATTTGTTTCATTGTTAAGGTTTAAGCGATACTGAAGAATATAGTCTTTGATCTTCACTAAGTGAATATCAAAGGATATAATGTATAGATAGATAGGTAGATAGATAGATAGATAGATAGGAGCTCTAGTGCCTTAGTGCCTAAGGCATTTGACTGCTAACCAGAAGGCTGGAGGTTCAAAACCTACTAGCCACTCCTCAGAAGGAAGATTGGGCAGTCTATTTCTGTAGTGAAACTGCCTTGGAAACCCAAAGAGAAGTTGCTATGGATCAGATCCGACTTTACGGCAGTGAGTTTTTTTTTTTTTTTTTTTTTAATACACACACACACACACACACATATACATATATACTTTTTGAGAAATTGAAGATTTTTACCAACTCCTTCAGTCTGAAGCTGACCAAACATGAAATCAAGATGTATTGGTTACTACTAGTGAGTGAGTGGAATATGAAAGTTGAAAACAAAGAAGTCATCAAGCTGGAAAATGTGGCCTTGGTGTTTGATAGAAATGATGCCACAGATCACATAATAGAATTTTGCAAGGCACTGACTTACTTATTCATTGCAAATATCTTTTTTCAACAACATAAATGGTAGCTATACATGTGGACCTCAACAGATGGAATACACAGAAATCTGATAAACTACATCTGTGGAAAAAGGCAATAGAGAAACTCACTATCTTTAGTCAAAACAAGGTCAGGATCTGACCGTGGAACACACCATCAATTGCTCATATGCAAGTACAAAGTGAAGCTGAAGAAAATTAAAATAAGATCATGAAAGTCAAAATATAACCTTGAATATTGACTACCTGAATTTAGAGACCATCCAAAGAATACATGGAGCACCAATGAACAAAAGCCAGACAAGTTGTGGGATGACATCAAGAACATTATACATGGAGACAGCAGTTATTAAAAAGACAGAAAAGGAAGAAAAAAAAAAATGGATATCAGAAGAGACTTTTAAAGTTCCTCTTGAATGGAGAGTAGTTAAAACAAATAGGACAAATGATGAAATAAAAGAGCTGAGCAGGAGATTTCAAAGGGAAACTCAAGAAGACAAAGTAAAGTATTATAATGAAATCTGAAAAGACCTTGAATTAGAAAACCAAAAGTGAAAAACACACTTGGCATTTTTCAATCTGAGGGAAATAAAGAAAATATTCAACCTCTGAGTTACAATATTGATGGATTCTATCCACCAGCCACTCCTCGGAAGGAAGATGGGGCAATCTCTTCCATACTGATACTGCCTCGGAAACCCAAGGAGGGGTCACTGTGAGTTGGGTCCGACTCGATGGCACATAACAACAGCAAAACAACAACACTGGCAAAATATTGAGTGATGCAGGAAGCATCAAAAGAAGATGGAAGGGATACAGAGAGTCACTGTAACAAAAGTAATTGTTGATGTTCAACTACTTCAGGAGGTAGCATATAATCAAGAACCAATGTTATTGAATGAAGACATCCACACTTTACTGAAGGAATTGGCAGAAAACAAGGATCCAGTAATTGATGGTATACCCATTGAGGTGTTTAAATAAATGGATACAGTTCTGGAGGTGTTCAATAATTTATGTCAAGTAATGTGGAAGATAGCTACCTAGCCAACTGACTTGAAGAGATAGATATATATGCCCATTTCAAAGAAAGGTGAACCAAGAAAATGCAGAAATTATCAAAAAATATCATTAATATCACACACAAGTAAAATTTTGCTGAAGATAATTCAAAAACAGTTGCAACAGTACATTGATGGGGAACTTCCAGACATTCAGGCTGGATTCAGAAGAGGACATGAAACAAGGCATATTGTCGGTGATGTTTTGGCTGAAAGCAAATACCAGAAATATGTTTACTTATGTTTTATTGACTATGCAAAGGGATTCAGCTGTGTGGGTAAGAACAAATTATGGATAACATTGTGAAGAATGAGAATTACAGAATATTTAGTTGTACTCATGAGGAACCTGTACATAGACCATGAGGCTGTTGTTCAAACAGAACAAGGGGATATTTGTGGTTTCAAATCAGGAAGGGTGTGCATCAGGATTGTATTGTTTCACCACACTTATTCTGTTTGTATGTTGAGCAACTAATCTGAGAATCTGGTCTATATGAAAAAGAACACGGCATCAAGATGGGAGGAAGAATCATTAACCACCTGTGATATGTAGATGACTTTCTTGTTGAAAGTGAAGATGACTTGAAACACTTACTGATGAATATAAAAGACTACAAAAATTTTTACATGTATACATATATATTTATGTGTATGTAATATGTGCTTATATGTGTATATTTGTATATTTGTGTGTACATATGTATATATGTGTGTATATATATATACATACATATATATATATATACACACATATATATACATATATGTTTACTCATATATCTCTCATTGTACACCTTTTCTTTCATCATATACATGAGCACAGGGTAGCAGATATTAATTATATAAAAAAGGATATTTAATTAAATTGATTTTTATATTTTAAAATGAAAATGTTATAAAATTTGATCCTATTTTTAAATCATTCTAATACTCATATTAAGTTTTAAAAGTATTTTATGTTGTTTGGTTTTAGGACCAGATATATCTGTTGACTATATTATCACACTGGATACAGATATTACCCCAATATAGGACACATTAAGCAACAGCTCCAGTTACTAACACAGATTCTATAGTGACTCAGCAACTATTGCTTAAAATTTTAAGGTTGACACTTCCTCCTACTCTCCTTCTGTAAGTGCATTACTAGCCTTATGAAGGTTGCTTTTGGTGGGCCTCTGTTTAAAGAATGACTGCTAAGTTTGATCAATGCATGTTATTATTATATTGTTAGGTGCTGTTGAGTCAGTTCATACTCATAGAGACTATATGAATAATAGAACAGAATGCTAATCCAACCTGAACCTTCATTACAATTGTTTCTATGTTTAAGCCCATTGTTGTAGCCATTGTATTAATCCATGTCATTAATGATTATCCTCTGTTTTCACTGATACTTTACCAAGCATGAAATTCTTCTCCAGGTCCTGGTCCCTCCTGATACCATGTCCAAATTAAGTGAGAAAGAGTTTCTCAAGCCTCACTTCTAAGGAGCATTCTGGCTGTGCAAATTCAAGACAGTTTTCTTCATTCTTCTGGTTTTCAGTAGCAGTAGGTATGGATCAATAGATAGTGATCAGTAATTCCAAAGAACTATCATGATTATGAATATAAATTCTATTTGTAGTCAAATTATACTATATTAAAAACTATGTAGTTCTCAATTCAATACAGTTATTTTAATACTTTTGGCAGAATCCAACCTAAGTCATATACATGGAGAATTAAGAATTTTCACTTTTATTATACATGTAATATTTTTTAGGATGAATCAGATTAAAAAATAATAATAACAATTTATTATAAGAAGAGCTTCATATAAATACATTTTTTAAAAAATTGAGTATATGTCCTTTTTATAATGACTTTGTTTTCTACTTCAGTGACTTTTTTCTCTTATTTGAAAGAGAAAAAAAAAAAAAAAAGATGGAAGGAAGGAAGGCAGTGAGGGAGGGAAGGAGGAAAGGAAACCTAATCACCTTATTGGATATTTGGTTATCTTTAAATGAAATACTTTTGTTTGCTTAGTTGGGAACATGAACTTTAATAAAAAAATGTAGTTTTTTTTTTTTCTTTTTTATTTCTAACAGCTTGTTGTTAACAGCAGATCTCCATAAAGCTATAGCAAAGAGCAGAGACTTTTTCCAAAATTATAAAAGCAGTGTGTATTATGTAGAAGGCGCATAGAGTGTGCATCTCTCCAGTGCTTCCAAATTTCTATCCTTTCTATGTTTGCATTCCTGGGATAACTAAAATGATCCACATAGTTTGCCATTAATTAAGCACTTTTTATGACATTAAAATTTATAAGATTTTATATTTTATTTTTAAATCTCACATTATTTCCTGCTTAACATACTACTAAATGAAAAAAAAAAATCAATTGTACAATATAAATAGCTTTTTATATTGTTTTTTATGGGCCTTTCAGTTCAAAATTAAGATGGTAAGAAAGGTGTAGGGTATGGAAAACAATTATTTCTTACACAATATTTGGAGGGTCACCAAAATTTTGTTAAACTTTAATTTGATAATAAATTTATTTAGGTCAAATATATATCTCATTAAAATGAAGAACTCATGAGAATCACCGTTGTTCAGAACTGAATTAATAACATTTTTTGCATATTTGGTTAACATTGGCAGATAACAAAAAAATTAGTATCATTGGTCCAGAGCTAAGTAGCCCAATTCCCATTGCACCTAACGTAGGTCAATACAATTATCCTTTTACAATTCTTATGAATGTTATACAATAAAATAAACAAATGTAGAGTGTCAGTGTCAATTCATGGGATGAAAATACAGGAGAAATTTACATCAGCAAATTAAAATGCTTTCATTTTTGATGAGAGTTTTTGTATGACAGTGTCCTTGCTGCAATATGGTTTCATGCCCCCTTTATACTACTCATAGTACAATGATAGGACATTAGTTCATGATCTGGACCAACATAATTGGCACACAAAATAATCTAAAAGAGACAGAAATAACCATCTAATTGGCATTTTATAGGTAGGTTACAATTTTTATGTTATTTACACATGTGTTTGAGTCACTCTTTTTTTCTCACTTCTGATTAAAGCAATATACTGACACAAATCTTGAATGAGAACAAAGACATTCTATTCATCTAGGATTATTCACAGATGTCTTCCAGAATAGAGATGTTTTTGAGATCCCATATTATCTTCTGTTTCTCTGCCAAAATTTTGATTTGACTCCACTGTTGACTTGGTGATGTCCCAGATTCACCAGTCTAGAGTGATTAATACAAATTTGCTGTTTATACAGTCATTCTAAGTGACAATGAAGAACTCTGTGTGTCAAGTTGAATGCTTTCCTTTGCTTGTTGTAGCAGAGCTGGTTGCAGCTGAAGCAGTAGCCTGAATGCCTAAAAACAGGGGGTCCAAACAAGCTACTTTGGCAGCAAAGAACGAATGGATGCAGTGAAGAACAGCAAATAAATTTGAAAATTCCAACTCCTAAAAGGGAAAGAGAAATAGGTTCCATGAATTCTATTTCTTAAAACTACAGGTAATAATTAGATATTTTTTCAAGGGCAGGACACTTTTATCTAGAATTACTGATGTGTAATGTATAGCCACTATAAGCCATTTGTGTTCAATAAGTAAATTTTACATATATTGCAGATTGACATAAAAAATAGTGGGTTAAGGGATAAGATGACAAAGTATTCTTCTAATCCATGAAAGTTGTTTCAGTATTGGTAATTGCTGCACAGAAATGTATTTGGACTGATTAGAATTTTAATCTTGATGCTACATAAGTAAAGAGAAAAACTGGGAACATTTTTTTTTAAAGTATTTTTACCTCTTTATTCACATCTTAAATGATAAATAAAGATTATAATAATTGAAATATATTACTTGATATCCTCTAGAATAAGTTATTATTTACCATGGAAAAGTTACTATGAAACACTTAAAGCATTAGTTATGGATGTCATGATAGTAGAGGCCACATGGTCCAGTTCCAAAAATAAGGTATGCATTGATTTAATCCTTGTACTTGGCTGCTCAAGGGTGTGTGTTTCTGTGTGTTATATTTACTAAAATAAAATAAAAATCAACTGAAGCCCACTGATTCATTTTCATTTTGGATTTTTAGAAATATTTTTCCCACTAGGATACTTAAGGAAATTAGTACTAGTGGCAACCAACTGATGTAAAGGGGTATGGGAAAAAACAAGCAAACAACAACAACAACAACAAAAAAAAATTTCTTTCAAACGAGAAATATGTCAGTAGTGCTCTGATAAATTTTAAAAGAAAATTTTACAAATACTTTTGAAACATTATCAATATTTACACTAATATTTACACTAAAATATTTAATTGTAAGAGTAATTAGAGAGTACTAATACAACATTTTTGAACACCTAAGGAAAAACCTTGTCTGTCAGTTTCTCCCACTGTGGTGGCATATTGCCATGAGGTTTGAGGCTGTGCCACTGGAATCTTAAACCCAATAGGATTGCACATGATGCACATATTTCAACAGCTTTCAGACTGAGACAGAATAAGAAGAGGGAGAATGCCATCCACTTCTCAAAGAATTGGCCAGGGAAAACCTTATGAACACTAGAGAACCACTGTCTGATACATTAGTGTGCAACTTTGTCAATAGCCTGGAAACATTGTCTGACATAGTGCAAAAGGGTAAGCTACTTAGGTCAGAAGGCTCTCAAAATAGGACCAGGAAAGAACTGCATCATAAGAGTAGAACCAGCTTTAATGATAAGGATAAGGTAAAGCTTTTGAGACCTCCATTTGCTGACATGGTGCAACTCAAATTGAGGAGAAACAGCTGCAAACATCCATTAATAATCGGAACATGTAATGTACAAAGCATGAATCTAGGAAAATCGGAAGTTGTCAAAAATGAAATGGAGAGTTCCAGTAAGATGGTGGACTAGGCAGAAAGATTGCACAAACCCTCTTCAACAAAGAAAAGGGAAACCAATTAACACAGACACAGAAGATAATCCTGGACCCATGAATCTTGAAGGGAAGGATATAGAAGTGGACTAAACCCCAAATAGCAGAAGAATTTTCATGAAAATACCAAAAAAGGAGACAGACGGAGCTGCAGTCTGGCAGCGATCCTGAGCGATTCTGACATCAAGGCACAGACAGCTTGGAGATTCCCGAGTGGTGGTAGGACCTAAGAATTAACCTAAAAATCACCCTGCTAGCCAGGGACTGCATAGAGGACTGTGCATGGTGGCTAGGGAACAAATGGAGAAGGTGAAGAGAAAGGTGGGCTGAGCTGTGGACTTTTGCTGATCCTGAAGTCATCGCCATTTTGAAGGTTTAAAAAGCAGCTTGACTATTTTGGATATTTAAGGAGACAGCACTCTCACAGATTCCTGGGGCTTAAGAACACGTTATGCTTTCCAGTAACCACAGGATACTCGGGACCTACGAGACTGAAAAGGCACGACATTCCTCTTGTTACTCTTATACCCCACACCCACTTGGTGAACAGAGCTGTGGCTGTCCCCCACTCCCACCTACCTTCTGAGCCCACAGGAACTCCATCACAGTCTGTGTGTTCAGACGGGGCTTGGGTGCCCTATCCTGTCCTCCACCGATTTTTTTTTTTT
>NW_006921920.1:2678309-2679214 GCF_000298275.1 Orycteropus afer afer | reverse complement strand
CTGTGTGATTACATGGTGTGTTTTTCATCCATGGGCTTTTAGTTTTTTGATGGTTATTCAACTGTAATTTGTGTCTAACAGAGTGGGAGACAACAGTCCCCATAAGAAACAACTACACCCTCACCTCCTGCAACTTCACTAACTGAGAGAGAGCCAGTACCTCCTTCTCCACCAACAGGGCAATGATAAAAAGCCACCAAGAAGAGCCTGAACCACCCTTGGCTGCTCTTCACAAACAGTTAACAGAGATCTAAATACAACAATGCAAAGATGCCTCGGAGACAACAGACCATCACAGTCCACACAAAGAAGAAGGATAAAGTGGTAGAAACAAGGGAGCAGGATACAGACCCAAAACAAATCCCTGAGGAAGAATCAGCATTGGAACTCTCTGATAAGGAATTCAAAAGGACTATCTTTAGGTATCTTCAAAGGACTGAGAGACAGACCAAAGAAGACATAGAAAAAAACTTAGAAGAATTTTGGAAGAAAATACAAGAACAGAGAGAAATCCAGAAGATTAAAACTACATTGTCAGAAATAGATAACACATTGGAAGAGCAAAGGAGAAGAATTGATTGATGGAAGACAAAATTAATGAGATTGAAGACAAATACCTGAATACTTCTTTAAAAAAGGATCAATAAGAAAAAAATACCAAAACAAAGAAAGCCTAAAGTTCATGTTGGATATCATCAAAAGGAATAATTTATGTGTCATTGGAATTCCAGAACAGTAAGAGAAAAATAAAACAACTGAGAAAATTGTCCAAGATTTGCTGGAGGAGAATTTCCCTTAAATGATGAAAGATGAGAATATATCCATTCAGAAGGTCCAATGAACCAGAAACAGGATAGACCCCAAAAGAAAATCACCAAGACACATCATCATCAAACTCATCAAAA
>NW_006921920.1:2671163-2675857 GCF_000298275.1 Orycteropus afer afer | reverse complement strand
AAATGGGTGACATCACAACAGAACCAACTGAAATAAAAAGGATAATATCAGGATACTATGAAGAACTGTACTCCAAGAAATTTGAAAATCTGGAAAAAATGGACACATTTCTAGAAACACACCACTTAACTAAACTAACACAGATTGTTGTGGAAAAGTTGAACATGCCCATCACAAAAGAAGAAATTGAACAGGACATCAAAAAATTACCAACAAAGTAAATTCCTGGCCCAGATGGTTTCACTGGAGAATTCCACAAAACACTCAAAGAAGAACTGTGAGGAAAAAAAAAAAAATGAAATGGAACACATAAAGATTGATATCCTAGGCATTAGTGAGCTAAAATGGACAAGTTTTGGCCATTTTGAATCAGACCACCATGTGGTCTACTATGCCAGGAATGAAAATTTGAAGAGGAATGGTGTGGAATTCATCAGCACAAATGATGTTTCAAGATCTGTCCTGAAGTATAATGCTATCATTGATAGGATAATATCCATATGCTTGCAAGGGGGATCAGTTAATATGACTATTATTCAAATTTATGCAACAACTACCAAAGTCAAAAATGAGGAAATTGAAGATTTATATCAACTTCTGCATTCTGAAATTGTCCAAACATGCAATCAGGATGTGTTAATTATCACGGGTGACTGAAAGACAAAAGTTGGGAATCAAAGTAAAATCACCAGTCGTTGAAAACTTTGTCCTAGGTGACAGAAATGATGCTGGAAATCATGATAGGATTTTGCAATGCCAACAACTTATTTATTGTAAATACCTTTTTTTCAACAACACAGTGGCTCCACACATGGACGTCACCAGGTGGAATGCACAGGAATCAGATTGACTACATCTGTGGCAAGGGGTGATGGAAAAGCTCAATATCTTCAGCCAAAACCAGGCCAGGAGCTGATTGTTAAACAGACCATCAACTTGTTATATGCAAGTTCAACATGAAGTTAAAGACACTTAAATAAGTCCATGAGAACCAATATATGATCTTGAATATATCCCTCCTGAATTTAGAGACCATCTAAAGAATAGATTTGATACACTTAACAACATTGATTGAAAACCAAAAGAACTGTTGGATGACATCAAGGACATCATCCATGAAGACAGCAAGAAATCAATAAAAAGATGAGGAAAGAAGAAAAGACCAAAATGGATGACAGAAGAAACTCTGAAACTTGCCCTTGAGTGGAGAGTAGCTAAAGCAAATGGAAAAAAAATGACAAGATCAAAGAGCGGAACCAAAAATTTCAAAAAGCAGTTTTAACAGACAAAGCCAATACTATAATGAAAGGTGCAAAGACTTGGAGTTAGAAAACCAAAAGGGAAGAACATGCTTGGCATTTCTCAAGGTGAAAGAACTGAGGGAAAAATTTAAGCCTTGAATTGCAATATTACAAGATTCTGTAGGCAAAATATTGAATGATGCAGGAAACATCAAAAGAATATGGAAGGAATACACAGAGTCACTGTACCAAAAACTGGTAAATCTTCATCCATTTCAGGAGGTGGTCAAGAACCAATGGTACTGAAAGAAGAAGTCAAAACTCCATTGAAGGAATTGGCAAAGAACAAGGCTCCAGGAATTGACAGAATACCCATTGAGATGTTTCAACAAACAGATGCCCCACTGGAGGAACCCACTCAGTTATGCCAAGAGATTTGGAAGAGAGCTACCTGGCCAACTGACTGGAAGAGATCCATATATGTAGCCATTTCAAAGAAAGGTGATCCCACAGAATGTGGAAATTATAGAACAATATCATTAATATTGCATGCAAGTAAGATCTTACTGAAGATAATTAAAAAATGGTTGCAGCAGTATATTTACAGAGAACTTCCAGAGGTGCAAGCTGGATTCAGAAGACATGGAACAAGGGGTATCATAGCTGCTGTCAAATGATCCTGGCTCAAAGAATACCAGAAAGATGTTTACTTGTGTTTTATTGACTGTGCAAAGGCATGTGATTGTGTGGATCATAACAAATTGTGGATGACATTGAAAGAATGGGAATTCCAGAACACTTGATTGTACTCATGAGGAATCTGTACATTGAGCAGAAGGCTGTTGTTTGAACAGAAGGGGACTCTGCATGGTTTAAAATCAAGAAGGGAGTGTGTCAAAGTTGTATCCTTTCACCATATTTATTCAATCTGTATGCTGAGCAAATAATCTGAGAAGCTGGACCACATGAAGAAGAATGTGGCATCAAGATTGGAGAAAGAATCATTAACAACCTCTGATATACTGATGACACAACTTTACTTGCTGAAAATGAGGATGACTCGAGGCATTTACTGAAATATTGAAAAATACAGTCAGCAGGATGGACTACATCTCAATATAAAGAAAACAAAAATCCTCACAACTGGACCTATAAGAAGCATCACGATAAATGGAGAAAAGTTGTTGAAGACTTCACATTGCTTGGTTCTACAATTGATGCCAATGGAAGTAACAGTCAGGGCATTAGATGGCTTATAGCACTGGGAAAGTTGGCTGCAAGGGACCTCTTTCAAACACTGAGGAGCAAGGATGTCTCCTTGAGGAGCAAGGTGTGCCTGACACAAGCCATGATACTTTCAGTCACCTCATGCATGTGAAAGCTGGACAATGAATAAGGAAGACCAAAGAAGAACTGACACTTTTGAGTTGTGGTACTGGCAAAGAATGCTGAAAGTACCATGGACTACTGAAAGAACTAACAGATCTGTCCTGGAGGAAGTGCAGCCATAATGTTCCTGGGAAATGAGAATGGCCAGATTTCATCTCACCTACTTTGGTCATGTTGTCATCAGGGACCATTTCCTGGAGAAGGATGTCATGCTTGGTAAGGTGGAGGGTCAACAAAAGAGGGGAAGGCCCTCAATGAGATGGATTGACCCAGTGGCTGCTGTAACGGGTTCAAGTATAGACAGGATCATGGAGGTGGCATGGGACCAGACTGTGTTTCATTCTGCTGTGCCTAGTGTCGCTATGAGTCGGAAATGTCTCAATGGAACCTAACTACAACAACAACAACAATACATTTATGTGCTTAGTGAAGTCATGGAGAGAATTACTAGCAAGTAATTAACCACCTGAAATTGTTGCCAAAACTGTTTTTCTGTGATTAAGTATAATATGTAATAAGGAGTGCAGGATTAGAATCAATATGTGCATTATTGAGAGTTTTAGCAATCCTAGTATGTGACAATGGAAAATATGACAAAGAATCCACTTAACTAGAAAGTATTTTTAATATCTATCATGTACCGTGGACCTATTTAAGTAAATAATTGAATTTAAGATTATTTTTCATGTCATGAAATAGGAGCACAATAGAGCATAACTCAGATTCATAGTCCTTTACAACAATGATGATATGGCTATATTCTTTCAGTAGTTCCCTTGAAAACTTCAGTATTCCATAATCCTTGGTGGTGAAAAATTAACGTGCTCAGCTACTAACACAAAGTTTGGAGGTTCAAGTACTACTGGTGGCACCTGAAAAGAAAACCTGACAATCTACTTCCAAAAAATTTATCACTAAAAACCCTATGAACATAGTTCTTGCTCTTATACCCACGGGGTCACCATGAGTCAGTCAACTCTATGGAAGCTGCTTTTAGTTTTTGTTTCTTTTCCCCATGGCAAAAAGTTATGTGTTCTATAGAATAGCAGTCTATAGATTTTAAGTATTCCAATTCCCTGAAATATTGACACAGTAAATAATTCAGCAACTCTATCATAAATTTTGCACAAGTTTTATTTTAGAATGATTAATTTCACTTCACTAGCAATACTGATATATTAGTGATTAACTGACTGGTTTCTCCCCACACTAATTCACCCTTAAATCCTCCAACTACCCCTCCACATCATTCTTTCTGCAGTCAGCTTATGTTACATACATATAGTGAAGACTTCCTATGCAAACCCATACTATGTATCAGATAGAAAAAAGGTAGTAAAAAATTTGAAAAAAAAGAAAAAAGGAGATTTACCTGTATGTTATTTACAAAATTAAAATGAAATCTTTTTTTTTTTTTTTTAACTAAATTTTATTTTGTTGTTTTGGTTGAGAATATATATAGGAAAACATATACCAATTCAATAGTTTGTACATGTACAATTTAGTTACATTAATTAATATCTTCAAGTTGTTGAACCATTCTTACCTTCTGTTTTGTGAGTTATTCCTCTTTTGTTGACATAACCTCAATGCTCCCTAAGCTTCCTATCTAATCTGTTGAATTGCTGTTGTCAATTTGATTCCATATAGATAGTTCTTAAAAGAGCATAATCTCAAGGTAGACCTTTTTCATTAGTTAAGCTAAATAATGTTCATTTTTAAGAAGACTCTAGGGGATATATTTAGTTTAAAATTTAAAGATTATCTTAGGGAATTGAAAAAGGGATTTATCCACCTTCATGGATTCAAAAAGTGTAGATTCCATGAGAATTTGAAATTCTGTACTGCATTTTCCCTTTTGTTCAGTATTCTTCTATGGAATCTTTGATCAAAATGTTCTTCTGGTCTCATGGCAAAGGAGTCAATTGTTCATGGAAGGTATTAGCTATACATTCCATATCCTTCTCCTAGTCCTGAAACTTCTTTTACCTCTGATGCTCCTGGCGAACAGAGAAAGAAAGAAAAAGCTTCTAGACTAGAAAAGAAGAAGTAATATTACCTATA
>NW_006921920.1:2646526-2671063 GCF_000298275.1 Orycteropus afer afer | reverse complement strand
TATATGATAATTTAAATGTATAATATATATATAATCCCAGAGTCTGCAAGAAAACTTCTTGAGCTAGTAAAGGAATAGAAAAGTTGCAATGTACAAGGTCAACAAACAAAAATAAGCTGGGTCTTTATACACCAGTAATAAGAAATCTGAAAGGAAAAACAGTGAAAAAATCCATTTACAATTGTATTTAAGAGAATACAATACCTAGAAATAAATCTAATCAGGGATATGAAGGACTTATACAATGAAAACTATAAAAACACTGCTGAAAGAGATTAGAAAAGACAAATACATAGATGTCCCCTGTTCATAGATTGGATGAATTAATATTGTTAAGATGTCAGCACTACCTAAAACAATCTATAGATTCAATGCAATACCAATCAAAATTCCAACATTTTCCTTTACAGAAATAGAAAATCTAATCATCAAGTTTATATGGAATGGCAAGAGGCCCAAAAGAGATAAAGCAATGATGAAAGAGAAGAACAAAGCAGAAGTACTCACAAGTCCTGATACTAAAGCACACCTACACCTACACACGATTCATCTGTCAGTTTTTCATACTGTAGTGTCTTTTGTGTTGCTGTGATGTTGGAAGCTTATGCTGCTGTTATTTCAAATACAAGCAGAGTCACCCAGGGTGGACAGGTTTCAGCAGAGCTTCCTAACTAAAATAGATTAGAAAGAAGGACATGGCTGTCCACTTCTGACAAAAAATGGCCAATGATAACTTTATAAATAGCAGTGAAAGATTGTCTGATATAGTGTCAGAAAACCTTATGGTTAGCTATGAAACATTTTCTGATATAGTATGGGAAGATGAGTACCTCAGGTTGGAAGACACTAAAAATGCAACTGGGAGTGATCTGCCTCCTCAAAACAGAGTCAACCTTAATGCCATGGATAAAGTGCAGCCGGAATGCTCCTTGGAATCCAGAATGGCCAAACTTTGTCTCATCTACTTTGGTCATGTTATCAGAAGGAACCAGTCACTGGAGGATATCATGCTTGGTAAAGTGAAGGGTCAACAAAAAAGGAGATGGCCCTCGAAGAGGTGGATTGAAACAGTGGCTGCAATGATGCACTCAGGTATAGCAAAGATCATGATGGTGGCACAGAACTGGGCAGTGTTTTGTTCTGCTGTGATAAGGTTGCCGTGAGTTGGAGGTGACTCAACACCAGCTAACAACAACAACAACAAAGGTAAACTTTCAGGACCTTCATTTGCTGAGGTGTTATGACTCAAAATGAGAAGAATCAGTGGCAAAAATCCATTAATAATTGGAAAATGGGATGTACCAAGTATAAATCTAGGATAATTGGAAGCTGTCAAAATGGAATGGAAAAAGATGTGATGTCCAAGGCATTAGTGAGCTGTAATGGACTAGAATTGGTAACTTTTAATTGGGCAATCATATGGTGTACTATCCTGAGTAACAAACTGAAGAGGAATGTCATCACATCATTTGCCAAAAAGAACATTGCAAGATCTGTTTTAAAGTACAATGTTTTTAGAAATAGGATAAAATGCTTGGTAGGGTGGAGGGTCGACGAAAGAGGGGGAGGCCTTCAACGAGATGGATTGATACAGTGGCTGCGATGATGGGCTCGAGTATAGCAGGGATTGTGGGGCTGGTGCGGGATCGGGCAGTGTTTCGTTCTGCTGTGCATGGGGTCGCTATGAGTCGGAAATGACTCGACGGCACTTAACAACAACAACAAGGAAGACCTGTTAATACAACTATTATTCAGGTTTATGCACCAACCACTAAGGCCAAAGATGAAGAAATTGAAGATTTTTTAAATAACTTCTGCAGGCTGAAATAGACCAAGAATGCAATGAAGATGAATTTATGAATACAGGTGATTGGGATGTGAAAATTGGAAACAAAGAAGCATTGGTAGTGGAAAAATATGGCATCATGACAGAATTTTGCCAGACCAATGAGTTATTCAATGAAAATCCTTTTTAAAACATCATTAATGGTGACTGTACACATGGACCTCACCAGACAGAATATATAGGAATCAAATTGACTACATCTGTGGAAAGAGACAATAGAGAAGCTCAATATCTTCAGTAAGAAGAAGGCCAGGGATAAATTGTGGAGAAGACTATCTTTTGATACTATGAAAGTTTATTCTGAAGCTTAAGAAAATTAAAACAAGTCCATGAGAGCCAAAATATGACTTTGATTATATCCCACCTGAATTTAGAGACTATTTGAAGAACAGATTTTATACATTGAACACCAGTGACCAAAGACCAGATGAGTTATGGAATGTCATCAAGGATATAATAAACAAAAAAGGCAAAGACTCATTAAAACGACAGAAAAAGAAGAAAAGGAAGAATAAAGGAAAAAAGATATCAGAAAAGATGCAGAAACTTGCTCTGGAATGAGAGTAGCTAAAGAAAAAGGAAGAAATGATCAAAAAGAAGAACAGAACAGAAGTTTTCAAAGGACGGTTCAAAACAACAAGGTCTATAATGAAATGTTGGAAGATGGAGTTAGTAAATCAGAGGTGAGGAACACACAGCATTTTTCAAGCTAAAAACTCATTGATGTTGAGTCAGATCCGACTCATAGTGACCCCTCCTTGGGTTTCTGAAGCAGTATCACTACAGAAGTACATTGACCAGCCTTCCTTCTGAAAGAAATAAATAAAAGATTCAAATGTCAAGTTGCAATATTGAAGGATTCTATGGATAAAGTATTTATGCAAGAGGCATCAAAAGAAGATGGAGAAAATACAAAGTCACTCTAGCAAAAATAATTGACTGACCTTTAACCATTTTAGGAGGTAGACTATGATCAAGAACTGATGTTATTGAAGAAAGAAGTCTACATTGCACTGAAGGCACTGGTGAAAGCAAGTCTTTAGGAATTGATGGAATGAATACCTATTGATGCATTTTAACAAATGGATGTAGCACTGGAGGCACTCATCTATTTCTGTCAAGAAATTTAGAAGACAGCTACCTGGCCAACCTACTGGAAGAGATATATATTTGTGCCCATTCCAAAGAAAGGTGTTCAAACAGAATGTGGAAATAGTCAAGCAATATCATATACAAATAAAATTTTGCAGAAGTTAATTAAAAAAAAAAAAAGGTGGTAGCAGTACACTGACAAGGAATTGCTACAAATTCAAGCCAGATTCAGAAGAGATGTGGAATGAGGGATATCATAACTGATGTCAGATGAATCTTGGCTGAAAGTAGAGGATACCAGAAAGATGTTTACCTGTAGTTTATTGACTATGCAAAGGCATTCGACTGTTTGGAACATAAAATATTGTAGATAACAAAGAATGGAAACTCCAGACAACTTAATTGTGCTCATGACTGACCAAGATGCAGTCATACAAAGAGAACAAGGGGATAATTTATAGCTTAAAATCAGGAAATGTGTATTTCAAGGTTGTATCTTTTCACCATATTTATTCAATCTGTATACTGTGCTCAAACATAGCAATGATTGGGCGAATGGTACAGGACTGGGCAATGTTTTGTTGTGTTGTGCATAGGATCACTATGAGTTGAAATTGACTCAACAGCACCTAACAACATGAAAAACAGGATGGCTATTATTAAAAAAAAAAAAAAAAAAGATAAATGTTGATGAGGAAGGGGGAAATTGGAACCCTTATATATTGCAATTTAAACTTATTGAAGAGAATATTGTTGAATATTACAACAGGTGCAAAAATAGATATAGGTTCAGTTATTAATGTCAGCTCACCTTCCCTTTGTTTGGAAGATCATCTGTCAATCATATTATTCTTAGAACTTCCATTGTTATTTCGACTAAGAAGTCCCATTCTTTTTTTCTGATTTGTGTTGTCAGTCTTAGACCTACATTTCCATCTATGTGTGCTGGCCTGCTACAGTTGATTTTCACCAAGTTATTTACTCTGCCATTTTATAAAGCTCTTCTGATTTTCATTAATCTCACTGAGATCAGTCATTTCAAATATTTAATCATTTGTTCATTCAACACATATATTTCAGTGGTTACTATACATCTAGTTCTTTGTAAAATGATAGAAATGTAAAATGACTGAAACAGGCAAAACACACACACACATACACACACAAATGCACTGAGGGGCTATGTGACAGGGAATTCCACATTCACTGAGTACAACCTCAGAGGAAAAAAGTGTGAGCCAGGTTGACATTTGTAGAGAAAGAATTCCAGGAGGGAAAAATCAAAATTTCAGATGCAAAGACAATGGAGGAGTGTTTAAGGAAGAGCAAGAGTGCTATTGTATTTGACAAAGAAGGAAATCATGAGTAATTAATGTGAAATGAGGCCATAAAATAACACAGGACAGAATTTGCATTGCTCTGTGTTTTGGTTACCTAGTGCCACTCTGACAGGAATATACCACAAGTAAGATGCCTTTAACAAACAGGAGTTTATTCTTACAATTTGGAGGCTTTAAGTCCAAGTTCAAAGTACCAGGTTCTAGGGGCTGTGTGAAAGCCCCTCAACCTTGGACTTCAGCTCTGCCTCCTGGCCCACTGGAGTTAGAGGCATTTCTTCACTCAGAAAGCTGCTGGATGCTGAGGCTGACAAGCCCAAGGTTGACAAGTAAAAAGTCACAATTCCAATGTTACCAAACCACACAGCAGACCATTAATTCAAGTCCATTGTAAGTCCCTAGGTCAGCAGAGTATGGCAGGCTGCTGAGCAATGACACAGCTACATGAAGGGTCCAAGCATGCCATAAGCTAGAGACCATTCCCCAAGCCTTCTGCTTATATACAGGAAGTAGACAACATCCCTAAGGGAGCTACTAAGCTGCTCACAGTAGATTCCACCATGGAGTTGATTACCAGTCTCATCATGGGGAATACTACATCCAGATGCCCAGCCATTCAACCAGGCCCAGCCAAGTTGACATACGAACTGAACTACCACACTCTGTAAGGACTTTATGAGTTTTATTTGGAGTAATATGGAGATGTCCTAAGGGGGCAAGGAGGCTGCATCTTCTGACCTCCTCTAATCCCACAAGAGAAAGACAGAATTACCATCAGTAGCCCAAGGCCTATTTCTGTGAGACCAGACATGCTGCCTCCCTTCAGCCCTTTCACCAATCCTGACACCAACCGTTACTCCTGCAGCACCCACCACATCTCTGCTGTGTTTGATAATTTGCTGCAGTGGCCACCCAGAGCTCACAGATTATGGGGTTTATTAGGGAAGCAACAGGCTACAATTCCAGTTCAGAAATGCACTTAATCTCTCACAGCTGGCCATCTCACTCAGCAGCCAGAAGTCTATCTCTCAGCAGCATGCATGTGTCCCTTGTGTCTCTCTCTCAGCAGCATGTGTCTGTCCACATCTCTCTCTCAATAAGCATGTGTATCTCAGAAGCGTGTTTCTCTCAGCAGCATATCTTTCTCAGCCAGCTGTTTCTATCAGCAGCATATCTTTCTCAGCCAGCAGTCAGATAGACTCCTTCTGCCTCTAGGAGGGCTCCTTTTGAGTGGCAGAGGCCAAACCAACCAATCCCAACATCAGAATTCTACACACTTGAGAAAGAGCAAACTTCTCAGAAAATTACTTTGTGCTGCTCACAACAGTAGTACCCCGGGTTGATAACTTTAACAATTAGGACCTACTCAGTTGCTCACAGCAAATTCCACCAAGGAGTTTACAAAGACTTATGGCTAGAAAAGCCACAGTATGCAATTTACTACACTGTAGATCACTACTGGATATTTGGGAGGAGCAGAATATAAAGAATTAACATGAATTTTGAAATGATAATTCTGAAAACTGTTGAAAATAAATTTTATGAGGGTGAGATTGGAAGAAAAGAGAAGTGTTCTAAGGTTTTTCAATGAGAAAGGTATGGGACATTAAAAGAAGTAGATTAAGTCAAGCATGACTTCAAGGTTTTCAGTTTGAACAACTAGGAGAGAATTCCCATTTACTGAAATAGAGAGATTTTGTGAGGAATAGGTTTGGCAAGGATATCAAAATTTTCTTGTTGGATATGTTAAATTTGAATGCATATTAGATATGCAATAGAAAATTGAATATATTAGTATAAAGCTCAGAGGAAAATTAAGACAGGACATAAAAATTTAGTTTCTGTCATCACCTAGATACTAATATTATAGTCCAGAGGAAAAGGTCAAGATATTGGGGGCATGTAGGTAAGAGGATTGAGGGAAGATCCATGGGTACTTATAGTATGGAAAGATAAAAAATAAAATGGACAACCACAATGACAAAAGAATAGTAGTTTCCAATGAAGTATGAAGGAAATCCAGAGTTTTGTAAAAAGCCACTGTGGTAGTTAAGTTTGTGTGTCAACTTGGCTGGGTCTGTTTGAGTGGCTGGGCAGCTAGATGGAGTATTATCCATGATGAGACTGGTAATCAATTCCATGGTGTAATCTACTGTGAGCAGCTGAGTAGCTGCCTTAAGGATGAAGTCTGCTTCCTGAATATAAGCAGAAGCCTTGGGGAACAGTCTCTAGCTTATGTCCCACTTGAACCCTGTGGGTACCTGTGTCACTGTTCAGCAGCCTGTGATGATATTCCGACCTTGGAAGTTTCAATGGACTTGAATTAACAGCCTGCCATGTGGTTTGGTAACATTAGGACTGTGCCTTTTCACTTGTTAACCTTGGGCTTGTCATTCTCTGCAGCCAGCAGCTGTCTGAGTGAAGAAAAAACTCTAGCTTCAGTGGGCTGGAAGCAGGAGGCAGAGCTGAAGTCTAAGGTTGAGGGGCTTTCACACAGCCCCTAGAGCCTGACACTTTGAACTCAGGCTTAAAGCCTCCAAATTGTAAGAGAATAAACTGTTTGTTAAAGCCATCCCATTCGTGGTATCTTCTGTTAGAGTGGCACTAGGTAACCAAAACAGAATAAGGTACTGAGAGGGTGGGGTTATGCTCTGATAGATATCTAAAATGTGGAAGTGGGATGGGAGTGCATCCTTGACATAAAGACCTGGCATAAAGACCCGAGAATCTGGCAAGAGAGATGGCAGCAGCAGAGCCAAGAGACCAGCATGAGAAACAGCAGGAGCAGAGCTGAGATAACTAGCATGTGACAGTGACAGCCTTACAAGCCCATGGAGGAGAAAGCTATCCATTGCACAGCAGCTTCCTGGCAGAGTGAGTTGCCTTTGGGCATTAATTGATAGAAAAGACCATCATGAAATGGAGTAGTATGTTGACCAGCCCAAGGAGCCAGAAAGCTGAGTGCTTTGGGGGCAGGAAGATTTCTGGTGGAGTGAGTTGCCTTTGGCATTGATCAGCAGAAGCAGAGAGACAAAGGAAATGGGCAGCAGAAGTGCCTCGGCCTCAAAGGGTAGGACCATGTCCTCTGGGAGTGGAACCACCATAACCTATGTATCAAAGAGTTAGATCTTCACCAAATTGGTTCTGAAGTGTGGGGCTGCTCATTCATGTGGGTCAGTGGAATGGAGCCATAGCCACTGCCCAAGAGAGAGAGGGCAGGGCTACCATGCCCAAGAGGTAGAGGAATGGGGCCTGCTAGGCCAAGGGTGTGAGGTTGCCACTTGGGGACTATGGCATTAGAGCCACTCAGTGAAGGAGATCTGTACCAATGCCACTCATTGAAGATTTGTGCAGGTACCAAGTTGACAAGGGGTGGAATTGTGGTAGTTACATTTGTGTATGAACTTGGCTGGGCCTGGTTGAGTGGCTGGGAAGCTGGATGGAGTATTCTCCATGATGAGACTGGTATCCGACTCCTTGGTGGAATCTAATGTGAGCAGCTGAGTAGCTGCCTTAGGGATGTGGTCTGCTTCCTGTATATAAAGAGAAAACATGGGGAATGGTCTCTAGCTTATGGCACATTGTTCATCAGCCTGCCATGGTCTGCCGACCTTGGGACTTTCAATGGACTTGAATTAATGGCCTGCCATGTGGTTTGGTAACATTGGGACTGTGCCTTTTCACTTGTCAACTCTGGGTTTGTCAGTCTCAGCAGCCATCAGCTATCAGAGTAAAGAAAAAACTCTAGGTTCAGTGGACCAGGAGCAGGAGGCAGAGCTGGACCCTAAGGTTGAGGGGCTTTCACCCAGACCCTAGAGCCTGGCACTTTGAACTTGGACTTAAAGCCGCCAAACTGCAAGTGAATAAACTCCTATTTGTCAAAGCCATACCATTGTGGTATCTTCTGTTAGAGTGGCACTATCTAACCAAAACAGACTTTTGATTTAGAAAACATGGAGGACATTTTTATCTTTAACAAGAGCTGATGTTTGTTTTTTCAGAAGTTGAAGCAAAAGACTCATTGAAATGAGTTTATGAGAAAATTGGCAGAAAGGAATTAGATACTATAGAGAAATAGTTCCAAAGCTCTGAAGGTGTAGTGTCTAAGACATTTGACTGCTTACCAGAAGGCTGGAGGTTCAATCCCACCAGTCACTCTTTAGAAAGAAGACTGGGCAATCTACTTCCATAGAGATACTGCCTCAGAAATCCAGGAAAGGGTCACTATGTGTCAGATTTGACTCGACGGCAGTGAGTGAGCTGGAGTCAAGAACATTTTTCTATGTGTTCTTGTTACCTAGTACCAAGCTCTACGGGCTTGGTGAAAGCCCCTCAGCCTTGGGCTTCAGCTCTGCCTCCTGTTTCCAGCCCACTGGAGCTAGAGACTTTTCTTCACTCAGACAGGCTGGCAAGCCCAAGGTTGACAAGTAAAAAGGCACAATCCTGATGTTACCAAAGCACACAGCAAGCCACTCATTCAAGTCCATTGAAAGTCCCAAGGTCAGCAGACCATGGCAGACTGCTGAACAATGACACGGAGAGTTCAAGTGAGCCATAAGCTGAAGACCATTTCCAAAGCTATTTCTCATATATGGGAAGCAGACCACATCCCTAAAACAGTTACTCAGCTGCTTGTGGTAGGTTCCACCATGGAGTTGATTGCCAGCCTCATCATGGGAAATTAACTACCACCCAGCCATTCAACCAGATACAGCCATTCAACCAGATCCAGCCATGCTGACACACAAACTTAACCACCACACTAAAGTTTATGAAGTTAGTATATATTTCTATATAAATAGGCATTATCTGATAGATAGATCAAATATTATGACTCAAGATAGGGAAGGGACAATTGTAGTCATAGCATCCTTGACAAGAAGTGGAGTATGGGATGAGGGCAAAAATTGTGAAGCTAGACCTCAATCAAAACAAATAATCAATCTAACTGCTGTGGAGTTGGATCCAACTCATAGAGACCCCTCCTTGGATTTCCGAGGTGGTATCACTATGGAAGTTGCAAAAAGGGCAAGGCCTCCACATGTTCTGACCTCCTCTAATCCCACAAGACTAAGACAGAATCATCATCAATAGCCCAAGGTTTATTCCTGCCAGCCCAGACATGATGCTTCCCTGCAGCCCTTTCACTAACCATTCCTCCCAAAGCACCCACCACCTCTCTCTTGGGTTTGATAATTTGCTGCAGTGGCCACACAGAGCTCACAGATTACGGGGTTTATTAGGGAAGCACCACAGGCTACAATTCAAGTTCAGGAAAAAACGCTCAGTCTCTCTCCCAGCCCACTGTCTCTCAGCCAAGTCTCTCACAGTCTCTCCCCCAGCAGTGCATGTCCCTTGGTGTCTCAGCAATGCATGTCTCTTGCATCTCTTTCCCAGCAGCACATGTCTCTTTCAGCAGCACATCTTCCTCAACCAGCAGTCAGAGAGAGTTCTGCCTCCAGGAGGCCTCCTTTTGAGCTTGGCAGAGTGGCCAAACCAACCAATCATAACAACAGAATTCTAAGCACCTGAGAGTGATCCTCCCATAACACTGTGTTGTGCCATGCCCAACATAAATAATCCAGGTGGATAACATTTACAATCAGGAGCTCCTCAGCTGCTCATTCCACCACTGAGTTTACAATGACTTATGGGTAGAAAAGTCATACTAAGTAATTTACTACACTGCAGAAGTTGATCACCTAACCTTCCTTTTGAGGAGTGGCTGGTGTGTTTGAACCTCCAGCCTTCTGGTTAGCAGTCAAATGTCTTAGGCACGACACCACCAGAGCTTCCAGACTTAGACATAGATAGTAACAAGAATAATTAATCCAAAGTAACAGGAGTGTCACTAAGATTGAGAATCAACTTTTTGGCAACTGGTGGTCATAGTGGAATAGTAAGGAAGAGATAATATTACAGCTCACTTCAAGATAGGTCAAAGTCATGTTTTGGCAATTCAGAATATCATTAAAAAAATAAAATTAAGTATAATAAAATGTATAAACAAAATCAATATATTATGAAAAATCTTGGGAAAAAGTGACTAATAGCACTGTTATGTTTCTATTATTATACTTGATTTTAAGTGATGGATTTCTATTAATTCTCACTATTCTTCAAGGCCTAATTTAAACCCAATATTCATAAAGACCTCACAGACATTCTGAAAAAACAAAAACAAAAAAATAAACAAAAAAATCTCTCAGAGCAATCATTGAGAAAGAAGGGCTGCGTATGCACAGGGAGACAGCTTAGGGGGCAGGAGTCCATGGAGGGAAGGACACTGGGAAGAGGTAACTATGGGGAGGAAGTGGTAGGGGAGCTGTTGCATTGTGATAAACTGTGGTCAATGTCATGAGACAAAGTATATGTAAACTGCTGTATGGAAAGTGAATTTGCTCTGTAAATCTTCACCCAAATCACAATCAAAAATAAATAAATAAAAAATAAAATAAATAAAAAGTCAATACCTGAAATTATATGCAAGAATATTTGTGTAAAAAAAAAAAATCTCTCCATCTTTCTAAGATATTATCCTTTCTCCAATTATAGCATTAGTCACAATCTGATACAACATTGTCATTTGAATGATGTCTATAGAGAAATGTGTATCACATCCTTTACTCTTTTTTATTGTGGTATTTATTTTTTTATTGTGCAGTTATAAAAATCTTTTACATATTGCATATACATGTCTTGTACTAGATATGTGATTTTTAGGTATTTTCTCCCATTCTATTGGTTCTTTTAATTTTCTTAAATGTATTGTTTGCAGTGCACATGCTTTAAATTTTGATTAAAATATCCTTCATATATCCATATTCTATTCCTTTAGAAAGAAAAGAAAACTTTTTGTTGTGATTTGGGTGAAATTTTACAAATCAGATTCATTTAATATTTAGCAGTTCATGCACATTTTGTTTTGTGACACTGGTTACATTCTCCACACCTCCCACTTCCTTCTTATGATTACTCTTTCTCTGTATGATGCTTGCCTGTGCATTCCTGACTCCCTACCTTTCAACCTGTGTAAATGCTGCCCTTCTGATGTCCCATGGATGATTGTTCTAAGGAGTACATCTCCCTGGTGTAGTTGTTCAGATGGTAAGCCTGTCTATTGTTTGGCTAAGAGGTAAAAATGTACATGAATTTCTATGTCTAGGCAAAAAGGAATATACCCATGACCATATATATGTTTGGTTGATGATGTTTCTTCATCTGTATTTATATATGCTATAAGAATGTCTACACATATAATAGAGCTAATGGGGCAAAGTGATAACTTCTTAGTTATAACCAAACACCCCGAGGAAGTGTCACAGGGTCCACAGGCTTCGTACTATTGGTACGAGGGACATCAAGCTCAATTGGTATAACATACTACACAAAAACATTGTTCTACATCCTACTTTGGTGAATAACAAATAGAGTCTTAAAAGCCTGCAAGTGTCCATCTAAGATGCAGCAATTGTCTCTTCATCCAGAAGAAAGAAAGAAGAAAGCCAAAGACAGACATATGGAAACAATTAGGCCAAGAGTGTAGTGGACCTTAGCCTACAATACCCTGAGACTAGAAGAACTAGATATCATCTAGCTACCACTGTCAACTACCTAGAAAGGGATCCAAATGGGAGATCCTAGATAGAGTAGAAGAAAAATGTGGAACAAAGCTCAAAATTATAAAATATACCAGGCTTACTGATCTGATGGAAACTGGCGAAACCCTTGAGAGTATGGCTTCTAGTTCTCCTTTGGGCCTGAAACTGAATTCCCTTCCATGCTTCCAGCCAAGCAATAGCCTGACACATAAGGTGAACATTTACACGAGCTAGTTACACTCCTTAGAACAATCAACCAGGGGAGATAAGAAGGGTAGTATTTGCTTAGCGAGATAGCTCAAAGGGCTATAACACATAGAAAAGGAGACAGGGTAAAAGTAATCACAGGGAGGAAGTGGGAAGAGAGCTGTTATATTATGGGGATTGCAGTCAATGTCATGAAACAAAAATTGTGCAAACCTTTGTATGGAGGACGAATTTGCTCTGTAAACTTTCAACCAAATTAAAATAAAATAAATAAATAAATTACAACTGCCTTGGGTTTCATGACGTATTTACAAATATTTCAAAATCCAAAGTATTTGTTAACAAAGGAGTTTTGTTTAATTTTTAAATTTATAATGAAGTATATCACTTTTGCAAAAATAAGTTAATAATATGCATATAAACTTTTATATGGAAAAATAATTTGCTCTGTAAACTTTTAACCAAATCACAATAAAATTAAATTAATTAAAATAAATAAATAACAACTGATGTTCAGAGGTTTCATGGTTTATTAACATTTGAAAAAATAAATAAAAGCCAAAATTAACAAAAAGAAAAAAACAATATGTGAAGAAAAATATGTGTAAATGAGGAGGTCCCAAGATGGTGGACTAAGCAGATACATTATCCATACCCTCTACAACAAAGATTTGAAAAAATAAGGGAAATGGCTATGGATAGCAATCCTGGATCTCAGAGCTTCAAAGAAAATGATATAGAAGTAGACAGAATATTGATGAGAGCAAAAGAATGAACAAAAACAAAAACAAAAAGCCTTAAATTGCCAATCGCTACACTATGGTCATTTTGTATTCTTGCAAACAGTGTTTCATTAGGAGCACAAACCAGATAACTGCCTCCACGTGCCCAGGACTGCACCAGTATCCACACTGGTGATCAGATGCCAAGGGAGGTGTGTCCTCCCCTAACCTGCACAAGTTCTCAGAGGCATGGCTGTTCCCACTTCCACTGCTAGGGTTCTGCCTCTTTTTTTCTTTATCTTCCTCCTTAAGTCCTCCATCTTCCATCACACTTCTTTTCCTTTTATTCCTTTCCGCATTCTCCCTCCATCTTTCTTTGTCCTTGAACTTTTCCTTTCCTTTGATCCCAAGAGCACAAACCTTACCTCATGCCTGTCCCCACCCCTCCCTGTTCAGAGGTGTGTGCTCTGGAAGAGCAAGTGCTTTGTTCCTGCACAGCCATGTTTGGTGGCTGACACATTTGTCAGTACTATGCTGCTTGCTTTCTTTTTGACTTTTTCCTTCTTCTTAGTTCTTCCTCTTTACTTCCTTCTGTTTCTTCCTCTTCTCTTTTTGTTCCCAACCATCCCCACTTTTCTGTGGACCTTGGTATGAGTTCACCCTAAGTGAGCTACCCACAGATTCCTGCTACAACTGTGTTTGGAAGCTAATAATACACTAGATTTTTTTGTTGTTGTTGTTTTGTTTTTTCCTCCTATTCTTCTTCTCATACCTACCATCTTCCCTACTTTTGTTTTCTTCTCTTTCCTTTTTCTTCCACTTTCCCTCATTTTTTTTTTAAATCTGACAAGCAAGTACCTCACTCCCCAGCACCTCAGCATTCAGTAGTGCTGCCCTTAATCTCTTGTAATCAATGGTGCATGCTCCTGCAGAGCAAGTGCCACATTTCTACCACAACCATGTTTGGCAGATATCACTTGTTGCAGCACTGTGCCACATTAATTTATTTACTCTTTTTTCTTTTCCATTTTCCTTTTTCTTTCTCTTAAAGTGTCCTTTCTCATATTCCTTTTTTTTTTCTTTCTTCTCTTACTTTTCCATTATTCTCATTTTTCTTTCCATATTTCCACAGTAGTTGGGAGCCAGTGATAAAACCCAAACATAACCAGCCACACCTACTGACCCATCCACTGGGAAGATGCTACCACATGCTTCATCATTAGTAGACCAATGACAGACAGAAGCCAAAACTTACCTAGCCTAACCTCAGTTCCTATACACAATCAATGATCAGAGACTTGTGCCCACACTCCTAACTGCTTGAAATCCACTAAGAGACAGGTATATATATGTATATATGTTTCGCTGCATCTATCTATCTATCCTTTCTCTATCTATGAAAATGACTTCACTTGTTTGATCTAAATTATTTTTAGCTGCTTCAACATATTTTAAAGCATGAAGCATAAATGTAGCAGAACTAAATACTTATATATGCAGGACGTGTACTAATAAATAGGTGCCCCTGCCCTGTTCTCACTTATAGCTCCATAACCTAAACAGTTGCTGATTTGGTCAGTTTGTAGTAAGATAAAGGAACATGGAGTTTTAGAAAACTTGTGATTTCAGATGCTGAAAAGAAGTAGCAATTTTGAAAATCAAGACAGTCAAGAAGCTGATCATTTCAGATGAAGTAGACCAATGATTATGATCACTTGCCATGCTTTGTGAATATTAACCTCCTCATTTATGAGACCTAAAGAGCCAAGCAAGAATTTGTTTGAATTTCCAGCCATCCTCTTTTAAAATGCAAACTTCCACATATCATGAATTATTTCATCAGGGTCTTTGAAAACACACTTACTGAGTGTCCAAAATGGGCCACTTTTTGTGTTGTCTATTCAATTCTTATGCTCAAATCACAGCATTTTATTCCTCTAGTGACCTTTTAAAGTAGGCACTGTTATCCACAATTAATAATGAGAAAATGAAAGTGTATAGAGATTAGCTAAAAAGTTACATTACTGAGAGTCAATCCTCAATTTCTAACTCAAGACTTAATAACTTTAATGTCCTTAATACTTGAGAAAATACCTCTTAGGAAACATGAGCTCCTTGAAACTCTGCAGACTATGGGAGTGAAAGGTGTGTGAAAGAAGCCTCTAGTGACCAACTATATTTTAAAATATTTCCAAACTCTGCAGTGCTCCAGGAGTAGAAAAGCAATTTTCTACTTTCTTCTCTTATGATACTATAAAAAAAGGACTGCCTTGGCTTCCAGATTTGAAATCATAGTGCTTCAGGATTAATATGCTCTGTTCAGGAGCCTTGGAAACAAACATTTTAGTAGTGTTTCCATGGGGGGACTTATCCTAAATTTCAATAAGGAAAGCTACAACAATACTTTTAGAGCTCCGCCAGCTTTGAAATCTGGGAATTTCCTAGCCATGTTACATCAAATTAGAGTTTTAAAAAAATATATATGAATAAACAGAACAATAAAATATTATAACTAGTATAAAATACATTTTTGTTAGAAAAATTAGTTATACACAATTATGAGAATAGTTCAGTAATGCTTGATATACTAGTGTATATGTGAGCATCATATATAATCCATTTTTTAAAGTTCCCGGTAGCAATAAAATGAGCTGCTTGTAAATTATCAAATAACTTCTGTGGAAACACTTCCAGTGTTATACTAGAAATGATCTGAGAAGCTTAATGAGGCTTTAGAAGACATATTAGAAATTATTAAGCTTTCTGACTAATGAAATGAGAATTTATGAGTTTCTGCTTTCAGGAAATAAAATGTAGTATGCTTTTTTATTGTGACATTATTATTATTATTTCTTGTATTAAAGAAATTAATGCATAAAGTTGCCTCTACTTCATGCATACCTACATAGTGTTCTTCAATATTTCTGACATTTTTAAACAGCTTTGGAAGAGTGAAATGCTATTTAGAATTTATAATATTGTAATACATAAGACAACTCAAACAATAATGTACCCCCAAAAACCAGACAGTACTTCTTGTTACATAAGCTTAGATTATAGTCTTTGCCTTATAACTAGAAAGTTACATATTTATTATTTATTAAATATTGTTTACATATTATCATATATGGCAAGATTTAAGTGCATTTTCTAAATCATCTTAATCACTACTTAAAATGTTTTCAAAAGAAAAGAAGCATTATAGCAGCTCCACGTTGTTGTTGTGTGCTGTCAAGTCGGACCCGACTCATAGCGACCCTTCCTTGGGTTTCCGAAGCAGTATCACTACAGAAGCAGATTGCCCCATCTTCCTTTTGAGAAGTGGCTGGTGGATTTGAACCACCAGCCTTCTGGTTAGCAGTCAAGTGCTTTAGGCACTATGCTACCAGAGTTCCCATGGCAGTTCCATATGTGACCACATTTTCTGACCAATTTTCCTCACCCTGCCTCATCTCTACTTGTTAATTTTGAAGACATAAACATCTATCCACTTCCAAATTTCCATTGGATTACATTTTTTCATTAACAAAATATTTTTTGAAATATATCAGGATGGAATTTTAAAATGGGTCACTTTAAGTATATCCTCTCTCATCTGTTGTTAAATACTGTAAAGTCAGTATTGACTCATAGCAATCTACTTACAACAGAACTAAATACTGATTGGTCCTGTGTCATCCTCACAATCTTTGATGTGCTTGAGCCCACCAGCATATCCTCTGTGTCATCCATCTTGCTGTAGGTGTCCCCTTTTCTCTGACCCTCTACTTGAACAAAGGAGCTCTGGTGGTGTAGTGCCTAAGATATTTGACTTCTAACCAGATGGTTGGTGGTTCAAACCCTGATGCCACTCCATGGAAGGAAGACTGGGAAACCTACTTCAGCAAAGATTGACCATCTCAGAAACCCAAATGAAGTGGCTATGTGTCAGAATCCATTCAATGGCAGTGAGTTTGTTTGGTTTGGTGCTACTTTACCAAGAATGATATCCTTCTTCATGGACCGGTTCCTTCTGATAGCATAACCAAAGTAAAAAAGCCAAAATCTGGCCTTTCTTGCCTGTAAGGAGCTTTCTGCATGGCCCTCTTCCAAGACAGATTTGTTCATTGTCTAGCAGTCCATCCTATATTCAATATTCTTCACCAACACCAAAACTAAAATGCATAATTCTTTGTTGTTGTTTTTAGGTGTTGTCAAATTGTCTCCGACTCATAACGACCCTATGCACAGCAGAACAACACTGCCTGGTCCTGTGCCAGCCTCACAATCCTTGATATGCCTGAGCCCATTGTTGCAGCCAATGTGTAAATCCATCATACTGAGGGCTTTCCCCTTCTTCATTGACCCTTTACCAAGCATGACATCCTTCTCCAGAGAATGGTTCCTTCTGATAACATGACCAAAGTAGTTGAGACAAAGTCTAGCCATTCTCACTTCCAAGAAGCATTCCAGCTACACTTCATCCAAGACAGATTTGTTAGTCCTTTTAGCACACTATGGTACTCTTAGCATTCTTTTCCAAGACCACATCTCAAAAGCATCAACTCTTCTTTGGTCTTTCTTATTCATTGTCCAGCTGTCACATGCATAAGAGATGATTGAAAATGCCATGGCTTGGGTTAGGTGCACCTTAGTCTTCAAGGAGACATCTTTGCTCTTCATCACTTGAAAGAGGTCTTTTACAGCAGATTTGCCCAATGCAATATTTTGCCTCATCTCTTGACTGCTGCTTCCATCGACATTGATTGTAGAACCAAGTAATATGATCTCATTGACAACTTCAATCTTTTTTCCATTTATTGTGAAGCTGCTTATTGGACCAGTTGTGAGGAATTTTGTTTTCCTTATAGTGAATTTTAATCCATACTGCAGACCGTAGTCTTTAATCTTCATCACTAAGTGCTTCAAGTCATGCTTATTTTCAGCAAGCAAAGTTGTGTCATCTGCATATCACAGGTTGTTAATGAGTCTTCCTCCAAACCTGATGCCATGTTCTTCTTCATATAATACAGCATCTCAGATGATTTTCTCAGCATACAAGTTGAATAAGTATGGTGAAAGGATATAACCTTGACACTCTCCCTTCTTGATTTTAAACCATGCAGTATCCCCTTGTTCTGTTCAAATGACAGCCTTTTGATCTATGTACAGGTTCTTCATGAGTACAATCAAGTGTTCTGGAACTCCTATTCTTCTCAATGCTACCCGTAATTTTCTATGATCCACACAATCAAATGCCTTTGCATAGTCAGTAAAACATAAGTAAACATCTTTCTGATATTCTTTGCTTTCAACTAAGATCCATCTGACATTAGCAGTGATATCCTTCATTCCATGTCCTCTTTTGAATCCAGCTTGCATTTCTGGAAGCTCTCTGTCAATATACTGTTGCAACCATTTTTGAAATATCTTCAGTAAGATGTTACTTGTATACAATATTAATGATGTTTGATAACTTCCACATTCTGTGGGATCACCTTTCATTGGAATGGGTACAAATATGGATCTCTTCCACTCAGTTGGCCAGGTAGCTTTCTTCCAAATCTCTTGGCATAGCCAAGTGAGAACCTCCAGCAGGGCATCCATTTTCTGAAACATCTCAGTGGGCATTCCTTCAATTTCTGGAGCCTTGTTTTTCATCAATTCCTTTAGTGCAACTTCAACTTCTTTCTTCAATACCATTGCTTCTTGGTCATATGCCACCTCCTGAAATAGAATGAACATCCACCAATTATTTTTGGTACAATGACTCTTTATATTCCTTCTATCTTCTTTTGACCTTTCCTGCATCATTCAATATTTGTCTATAGAATTTTTCAATATTGCAACTCAAGGCTTAATTTTTCTCCCTAAGTTCTTTCAGCTTGAGTATGTTAAGTGTGTCTTCCCTTTTGGTTTTCTAACTCCAGGTCTTTGCACATTTCATTACAGTAATTCTTAGGTTTTCCTTATTTTTTGTCCAGCTTTCACATGCATATAAGCTGATTGAAAATATCATGTCTTGGTTCAGGTGCACTTTAGTTTTCAAAGTGACATTTTTATTCTTTAACACTTTAAAGATGTCTTTTGCATCAGATTTTCCCAATACAGTATATCTCTTCATTTCTTGACTGATGCTTCCATGAGTATTGATTACGGGGTTCGGTTCAAGTAAAACAAAATCCTTGACACTTTAATATTTTCTCCATTTTTCATGATATTGCTTATTTGTCCAGTTGAGGTATTTTTTATTTTCTTCATGTTGAGATGTAATCCTTACTGAAGACTCTCATCTTTGATTTTCATCAATAAGTGCTTCAAGTTCACTTTCAGCAAGCAAGGTTGTATCATCTGCATAACGCAGGTTGTTCTTCCAAATTTGCTGCTGCATTCTTCTACATACAGTAGAAGAATATTGCCTGCTTGGATTATTTGCTTGCACACAAATTGAATAACTATGGTGAAAGGATATAACCCTGATGCACAGCTTTCCTAATTTTAAACCATGTGGTATAATTTTATTCTGTTTTAATTACTGCTTTTGTTTTAAGTATAGATTCTTCAAGAGCACAATTAAATGGTCTGGGATTCCTATTCTTTCAAATGTTATCCATAATTTTTTATGCTCAACACAATAAAATATCTTTGCATAGTCACAAAACACAGGCAAATATCTTTCTGGTATTCTTTGCTTTCAGCCAAGATCAATCTGATATCACCAATGATATCCCTCTTTTGAATTCAGCTTGAATTTCTGGAAGGTCCTTGTCTCATTTATGCATTAAGTTTCCCAGAAATCTGCTCATTACTTCTACTATTGAGATTCTTTGACAGGTGCGAGGATATTGGCAGCAGATAAATTAATCAACAAGTTTTCATAAATAACTTCAACTCTTTTCCACATAAACTGTTAACAGATGGCCATATTTCCTTGCCATCAATAGCTTTGGAGTTTTATTCATTGTATGTTCTGGTGAAAGCTTTTACATTTAAGTGACATTTGATAACCTTAAACTATATAATTCTATAAGAAATGGTTATTTTTCAATTTTATTAACTCAAAATCAAACAATATTTTTTATATTATCCATAGACCACTTCCTTAAGTATAAATAGTCTGGGAAAGAGGGATCAAATCAAGAAATACAAAATTTGATTTTGATAATTGGGTATTCATTAAGATTTTCAGGATAAAAATATTCTGATTGAAAATAACAAACTAGTTTAGAGAGAGGAGGGAGTATAATGCAAGCAGCAGCCTGCACCTGAGAAAACTGCACAGGATTTACAATGTCTCCCAAAATAGAATATATTGGGACTCATAATCTTAAGTATGTTTTTGTGGTTGTCATGAGCCATCCAGTTGGCCTCGACTCATAGCGACCCCTCCTTGGGTTGCCGAGGCAGTATCACTACAGAAGTAGATTGCCCAAATTACTTTGGGAACTCTGGTGGCATAGTGCCTAAGGCATTTGACTACAAACTAGAAGGATGTCAGTTCAAATCCACCAGTTACTCCTCGGAAGGAAGGTTGAGCAATCTACTTCTGTAGTGATACCACCTTGGAAACCCATCCTTTGATTAAATTAAATGGGATAGGGTTAATTCTTTTAAACTGTGAAAATTTATCTAATATTTTAACATTATATGAATTCTATTCTTCTATTGAGTCAAATTTGCAGTAAAAATAAAATTAAAATCTTGGAATTATATTGTAGAAAACATATTACTTTGTACACTACATCTCAAACCAGCTCCCATACATAAAAATAATCCTTCTTATTAGTGTATATTTGGCTCTAATAGGAAGAAACATTATGGATCTTTATGAAAGGTTAACTAACTTTTCAAATTTGGGGATATGGAGGGTGAGAAATTGAGAATGAAATTCACATAAATCATTTGTTGGTCTTCTGGAAGTATCAACAATAGTAATTTGAAAGTAAATACATTTCCACTTCTCAGAAAAGATAATTATAACTAAAAACCCAGGGCATTATATGTCAAACAAACATATGATTTGAAAAAGGAAGAGAAGAAGGAACAGAGGCTAGAGACCTCAGGACTTGACCAGCAAGTGGTGAGTTCCCAGAGCAAAGGTTCCTTTGTTTCCTGTTTCACAGATGAGAAATTGGAGAGGCCAGAAACCCAGAAACAACAGTGGGTGCATACAAAAAAACTCCTAAAAGAAGCATACTCTCTCTAGGCAGAGACCAGGAAATAGGCATCCTAAGAAGACATGAAAAATTTATATTAATGATAACAGCTCTACTGAAATCAAACATCACAGAAAACCTGCAGCTCTACACCTACCTAAAAACGACCTACGGAAAACTTAGACTTCAACCTTAGCCAGGTTATAACAAAGCACTTCAACCACCTCCCTCTCTAAAGTGCTATTTGAGAATGCATAGTGGAGAGCTTGACTTTAGTCTCTGCCTGAGGGTATGAGCCCACCACTTCCACTATGTCAGAGGAAACCACATGGGGATAGTAATGAGGCACTCCTTCCCCTCCATCCTGGGTGGTAACAGCTAAGGCTTAGTGGGGGAATTGAACTCCTACCCCCCCTGAAGTGACAAGGAACTGTTCTCCCTAAATATTAATGGAGGATGAGTGTGGAAAATCTCTAGACTTCCGTACCCATCCAAAATTATGAGGCAGTGTTCCTCACTATTCCCTACTGAAGCAGTGTCAGAGGAGATCAGTTAAAATACACAAGTTAAATAAGATCCAGCATCTTGTAATACACAAATTGTAAGTTTCAATCAAAAATCCTTCACAATGCCTAAAACTAGGAAGATCTCATACTGAATGAGAAAAGAACATCACCAAATGCCAACAAGATGACATAGATGTTAGAACCACCTAAAAAGAATTTTAAAGCTTCTATCACAAAAAAAGACTTTCATGAGAAGTTATGAACTCATTTAAGATTAATGGGGAAAAATAATTTTACAAAATAATAGGAACTAACAGCAAAATAGCAAATGATATAATTTTGAAAAGTGATACATTAAAAACAAAATAACTGAAATTAAAACAAAAGTACATACCCTTAACAATAAAATAGAGAAGGAAGAGAATTGATTGGTGAACTTTGAAAAAAGAATTATAGGGACACATAATCTACAAAACCAGGTTAGGAATAGACTGAAATTATAAATAGAGGTTCTAGACACCTGGGACTGTAACCAAAGATGGAACATTTATATCATCAGAATCCCATATGGAAATAATAAAGGTTGCAGGGCTGAAAAAATGATTCAAATTAGATTTTAAAATTTGCAAACTTACAGTTTTAAAATCTGAGAAAACTTCAAATAGGACAAATTTAAATAAACATATGTTATAGTCAAACCCCCAAAGATTAATAGCAATGAAAAAAAACTTCAAAACAGCCAAAAAGAATAAAGGGTAACCAGTTTTACAGAATTCCTTAGAAGAAGGGATTGTTTTGACAAATCACCTCTTAGCCAGAATCCACAGAAGAGACATTTGTTAGTAGATATGATTTATTACACATTATATATATCATGTGTGACTCAATAATTTTCCCCTCAATACTGTTGGATTTTCCATTATTACTCACTGAGTTTATTTAAGACAGTAATCTCTAACTCAAAAAATACTAAATATAAGGGTTATATTACAAAATAACCCTAAGTATTATTTGAAGCCATGAAAATCACTTATCTGTGCTTTCATGTGCTTTCTTTTATGGACTAAAGAATTTCTTTGATATGTTATCTATATACTATAATGAGAAATATATATATACATATGTATATACATACATATGAACACAATTATATTTATATGAACGTGATGTTCTATCTAATACAAATGTGTTGTAATATAAACATGTAAGAATTACCTGTTCTTCTGTGTTCTGTTCTGAATCTAAAGTAATTGTCAGATGATTTATAAAAAATCAGTATAAGATTAAAACTGATAAAAAAAATAATATGAGACTAAAAATTCCTAATATTCAGCACTGGCGTTAGCATATTTTCTAGTTTCACAAAAGCTTTGCTTATGTTGATTATGTTTCTCTGTGAATAACAGTTTCTGACTAGTAATAAAATAGGAATTAGTGGATCATTAAATGGATATATTGGTAATTCTATAATTCCTATAATTTTGGATTCATTTAAGGATTTTTGAAGTTATGTATTCAACAAAATAACTTGTTCACCATAAAAATTGTATCGTAATATTATTATTTTAGTGAAATTTAGAAATGAAAGTGCAATGAGTGATATTTGCCTTTGCTTGGGATGTGACACATATAAAAATATAATCAAGCATAATCAATCTCAAAATGTTTTTGTAAACCTAAACATATGGTCAGAAGGGACCATTCTCTGGAGAAGGATATCATGCTTGGTAAAGTGGAGGGTAAGTGAAAAAAGGGAAGGCCCTCAATGAGATGGAATGATACAGTGGCTACAAAGATGGGTTCAGGCATTGCAAGGATTGTGAGGCTGGCACAGCAGTGAGCGGTGTTTCGTTCTTTTGTACATAGAGTCACTATGAGTTGGAGCTGACTCAACAGCATCTAACAACACCAACAAAACTATTGAACAGTAATACAAAGCATTGCATTTGTGTTCCTATGTTGGTGTTCCTGAAATTTGTATACATACAGACTCACATGAACAGCAGTTTACATTTGCAAATAAGTCCTTGAAAAGTTTTGGCCACTAGAAAAGAGAATGTTCTGGAATATGTAGTATGTATTCATACCATCTTTCAAATAGAATGTATGTAGTAAGTAACCAAATATGGATTAATTCTCACTAGGCAATTAAGTAGATTCTATGTTTAGAATAAAGCATGACCAGTTGATGGAGAGAAAAAGAATAATATGGAAATAAATATCCCCCCAATAAATCCTTCCAAGCCATATCAAGTATTATTCAGATGTGTTTAATTGGGGAAAATGTGCTCCCAGTTACAGAACAGAAACGTTTCACCCTTTGAAAAATAATGTTAAAGGATGTGACACAGAGATAGTATTTATGGAAGTAGCTCACAGGATTACCATTATATTCTGCACTTCTGAAGATTGGCAAGATGATATTGAAAATGATTTAAATTTTAGAGATTAGTTTTTCCTTTCATGTCTTTTGTAATCTTTAAACAATTCTGGAACATAGGTAGATAGGTAGGTAGATATTTAAGATACTTTTTCTTTTTGATATGTTAGAAAAACAATATTTAGAAAAAATAAAATGACTTTTTTCAAGATTATATAAAATACTTCACAAAAGGAGAAATTCAAATCAGACTTCTCTGGTTCCAAATTTTTTTTTATTTTCCTTATACATTCACATTACTTTATGTTAAACATTAATGTTTAGATAGCTTTAATTTTAATCAAAATACTCTCTACATAAAAGGTTTAAGGCTTGAGCCATGTTATTAATTTATGTATACACACATATATGAATTATCTATGTTTATAAAAAGTAATGATAGTATACATATATATTTCTTTTTAAAACTATTTATTGTAATTTGGGTAAAACTTTACAGAGAAAATTGATTTTTCATTCAACAGTTTGTACACATTTTTTTTGTGTGTGTGTGACATTGATTGCAATCACCACAATGTAACAGCATTCCTTCTACCTCCTCCCTGTAATTATCATTTCCCTTTTCCTTCTTTTCTATCCATTCCTGCTTTCTGAGCTTTATCCCTGGGCAAATGATGCCGTGTTGATTTCTTTTTTTTTTTTTTTTTTTTT
>NW_006921920.1:2627630-2638581 GCF_000298275.1 Orycteropus afer afer | reverse complement strand
ATGCCCTTTTTTTTTTTTTTATCTCCTATGTCTTTTTTTTCAAGATTCTACAAAATATTTCACAAAAAGGAGAAATTCAAATCAAACTTCTCAGGTTCCAACCTTTTTTATTTTTAATTTTCCTTATAAGTTCACATTATTTTATCTTAAACATTAATGTTTAGATATTTAAACAGGAGTGTGCTCAAATCCAGACCTGAAGGACAGCAAAGGGCCATAATCAGTGGTTCCACAAGGTTCTTATCAGACCAGCAAACCTGGCCCCATTTTTTGTTTTTTCCAAATGATTTTGAGTTTTGTTCCACATTGTTCTCCCTCTCTGTCCAGGATATCCTACATAGATCCACCTCTCAGTGGTTGACACTGGTAGCCAGGCACCATCTAGTTCTTCTGGTCTCATAGTCATATAGGCTGAGGGTCGCATGGTGTACCAGTTTCTTCGACTAATTGTTTGCATGTGTCTGTTTTTCTTCATTCTTCTTTTCTCTAGATGAGGAGAGAACCATCATTGTATCTAGATGGCTGCTTGCAAGCTTTTCAGATCCCAGTCACTACTTGCCAAAGTAGGAGGTGGAACAATGTTTTGTGTACAGTGTTATGCCAATTGAACTTGATGTCGCCTGAGACTGGGGCCCCAAGCCCACAGGTTCAACTACTTGTTCCCTCTGGGTAGCTGGCTGTGTCCAAGAAGTCACTACAGACTTGTCCATTCTCAGCTCTACTATACACCCGGAAATTCTTACAGAACATACACTTGTAGAATACAGAATACACTTGTAGAACCATTGTCTACCAACCCTATATTGGTCTTGGGCACTATCGCCCCTGCATAGACATACCTAATAGTTCAGCCTGCACAACTATCTTTCCACCTGTATAGCCATGTTTTCCTTCACGGACAATGCAGTACTGTATGTGCAAAAGGGTTCATCTTTGTTGTCTGCACCTTCCCTGTATTTCTCTACGTCATCCTCTTCCTCAATGCCACCATGTTGATCACTCATATTTGATACATTGCCCTCCTCTTCACCCAAATCAATATTTATCTCTTCTTATTTAACAGTGTTCCTTCCCCTCCTCCTCTGGTAACCAAAAGAATATGTCCTTCCATATATAAACATTTCCTTGACTTTTCACAATAAAGGACTAATACAATATTTGTCCTTCTGTGATTCAATTAGTTCACTCAGAATAATGTGCTCCAACATTCACATTATGTAGTGTTTTGCTGATTCTACATTATTCTTTAGGTTTGCACAGTATTCCATTATCATAGTTTGGTTATCCATTCTTCAGTTGACAGATACCTAGATTGTTTACATCTTTTGGCTATTGTAAATTGTGCTGTGATGAACATAGGTATGCATATGTCTGTTCTTGTCCTGTCTCTCATTTCTTTAGGATATATACCTCGTCATGGAAAGGGTGGGTCAAATTGTATTTCTAATTCCACATTTTAAGGAATCGCCATACTGCTTTCCACAGTGGTTGTACATTTGATAGTCCCACTAGCAGTGTAGGAGAGTCCCAATCTCTCTGCATCATAGCCAGCATTTGTTATTTTCTGTCTTGTTGAACTTTGCTGCTAGTGCTGGGTCAAGATGGTATTTCATTGTTGTTTTGATTTGCATCCCTCTAATGGTTTATGATCGTGAGCTTTTCTTCACATGTTTGTTGGCAGCCTGAATATTCTATTTGGTGAAGTGTCTATTCATGTCTTCTGCCCACTTTTTAATTGGATTATTTGTCTCTTTATTGTTGAGGTGTTGGAGTTTTCTATAAATTCTAGAGATAAGTCCCTTGACAGATATGTCATTGCCAAATATTTGTTGTCTTTTGACTCTTTTGGAGAAGTCTTTGGAAGCACATAAAAATTTAATTTTTAGAGGGTCCCATTAATCTAGTTTATCTTTTGCTGTTTGTGCATTTTGGGTTATGCTTGGTAGAATGTTTATGCCATATATTAGGGCCCCTAAATTTGCCCCTATTTTTTCTTTGAGGAATTTTAAAGCTTTAAGTTTCACATAGAAATCATTAATGCATCTGGAGTTAGTTTTTGTGTGTGGTGTGAGGTAGAGACATTGTTTCATTTTTCTGCTAATGGATATCCAGTTTTGCCAGCACCATTTATTAAAAAAAAAATTCTCTTTCCCATTTAATGGATTTCAGTCCTTTATCAAAGATCAGCTGAACACAGGTTGATGGATCTATTTTTGAGTTCTCAATTCTATTCCATTAGTCTATGTTTCTGTCATTATACCAATACCAGGCAGTTTTGTCGACTGTGGCTGTATAATAGGTTTTGAGATCTGGCAGTGTGAGACTTCCTACATTGTTCTTCAATAATGTTTTACTTATCCAAGATCTCTTCATTTCCACATAAAGTTAGTGATTGATTTTTGCATATCCTTAAAGAATGTTAATGGCATCTGGATTGGGATTGCATTGAATGTATAAATTGCTTTGGGCAGAATTGACATTTTCACAATGTTTAATATTCCTATCCATGAGCATGGTATGTTCTTCCATTTATGTATATCTGTTATGGTTTCTTGAAGTATTCTTTATAGTTTTCTTTGTATGGGTCTTTTGTGTCCATGGTAAGATCTATTCCCAAGTATTTTGTTTTTTTGGTAGCTATAAATGGTATTGATTTCCTTATTTCTTTTTCAGCTATCTCTTTGCTAGTGTAAAGGAATCCAACTGATTTTTGGATGCCGATCCTGTATCCCACCACTATGCCAAATCTCTCAATTAGTTCCAATAGATTTTTGATTGAGTCTCTTGGGTTTTCTAGGTATAGGATCAGATCAGCAGCAAATAGGGATAGTTTGGCTTCTTCCTTACCAATTTGGTCACATTTTATTTCCCTTTCTTGCTTTATTTCCCTGGCTAGGACTTCCAATGCAATTTTGAATATAGTGGTAATAGAGGGTATCCTAGTCTGGCTCCTGTTTGCAAGGGGAGTGGTTTCAGTATCTTTCCATTAAGAAAAAGTGGGCTGTTGGTTTTCCATATATGCCCTTGATTCTGTTGAGGAATGTTGCTTCTATTCCTATTTTGATGAGACTTTTGATCAGGAATGGGTTCTGGATTTTATCAAATGCCTTTTCTTCATTGATTGATGTGATCATGTTGTTCTTTTCCTTTGTTTTATTTACATGGTGGATGACATTGATTGTTTTTCTAATGTTGAACCATTCTTGCATACTTGATATAAATTTGGTCATAATGAATTTTTTCCTTGATATGCTATTGGAGTCTATTGGCTAGGATTCTTTGAAGATTTTTGCATCTATATTCATGAGAGATATTGGTCTGTAGTTGTCCTTTTGAGTTATGTCTTTGCCTGGTTTGGTATCAAGGTTATGCTTGCTTCATAAAACAAATTAGCGAGGATTCCATCCTTTTCTATGTTTTGGAATAGTTTGAGGAGGATTGGTGTCAGTTCTCTGAATTGTTGGTAGAATTCTCTGGTGAAACCATGTGGGCCAGGTTATTTTGTTGTTGTTGTTGTTGGTAATTTTTCTATGACCTTTTCTATTTTTCTTTTGTTATGGATCTGTTCAACTTTTCCACATCAATCTGTGTTAATTTAGGTAAATGTTGGTGTTTCTAGAAATCTGTCCGTTTCTTCCAAATTTTCAAATTTGTTGGAGTATAGTCCTTCATAGTATTCTGATATTATCCTTTTTATTTCAGTCAGTTCTGTTGTGATGTTACCCATTTAATTTCTTATTCTTGTTATTTGTATTCTCTCCCTCTTTTCCTTTGTTAAATTTGCCAGTGCTTTCTCAATTTTATTAATCTTTTCAAAAACCAACTTCTAGTCTTGCTGATTTTTTCTATTTTCTATTTTGTTTCATTGATTTCAGATCAAGTTTTTTATTATTTCCTTACCTGTCATAACTGTAGGCTTCTTAGTATTTATTTTCTAATTATTGGAGATGTTGCTTTAAAGTGTTTATTTTGGCTCTTTCTTCTTTTTTGATGTGTGTATTTATTGCTATAAACCAGCCTCTGATCACTGCTTTTGCTGTGTCTCAAAGATTTTGGTATGTTGTGTTTTCATTCTCATTTGATTCAAGGAGTTTTTGAATTTTATTTTTTATTTCTTCTCTTACTCAGTCTTTCTTAAGGAGGGTGTTGTTCAGTTTCCATGTATTTACTCTTTTTCTATTGATATTCCTATTGTTGATTTCTAATTCGATGGCATTGTGATCTGAGAAGATGCTTTGTAGTAATCCAATATTTTCAAATTTATTAAGGCTTGCTTTATGGCCTAACATATCATGGAAAATGTTCCATGTGCACTGGAAAAGAATGTATATTATGCTGTTGTTGGGTGAAGTACTCTGTAGATGTCTACAAGATCAAGTTAATGGGTTATATTGCTTAGCTGTTCTGCATTTACGTTGAGTTTCTTTCCAGTTATTTTATCTTTCATTGAAAGTGGTGTATTAAAGTCTCCTACAATGACTGTTGAGTCATCTATTTGCCTTTTCAATTTTGATAAAGTCTGATTTATGTATTTTGGAGCTCTTTCATTGGGTTCATAGATATTTATTATGGTTATATCTTCTTGTTCAATGATATTTTAATCATTATATAATGTCCTTCCTTGTCTCATATGGTGGTTTTTGTCTTATATTCAATTTGATCAGATATTAATATTGCCACGTCTGTTCTTTTCTGGTTGCCTTTTGCTTGCTATATCTTTTTTTGTTCTTTGATATTTAGTATATATTTGACTTTGTCTCTAAGGTGTGCCTCTTGATTGGCTATGTTTTCTTATCCAGTCTGCAACTCTCCACCTCCTGGGTGTGCATTTAATCCATTAAAATTCAGTGTAATTATCAACAAGTATAACTTGCTTGATGTCATTTCATTATGTGTTTTTTCATGGTGTCACTGGTTTCTTTGTTCCATATTGTTTTCTGTGCTGACCTCATTATGCTTATGGATTGTGTTATCATTTCCTTTGTTGCTATTGTTTTAGTATTTGCTAAATATTTGTGCTTGTCTTCTTTTTTATTGTGATTTGAAGGGTTATCATTTTTCTTTGAGGTTACCCTTTGATTTATAATTTTCCCCCAAGTTTAGAACAGTCCATTTTATCTTGCATCTCTCCTGACATATTCACTATTTAGAAGTTCTGAAACTACACAGTATTTTACCTCTTTTTTGTTTGTGATTGTCCTCATTTGCCAATTGATGTCTCTGGTTCTCTGTTTAGAATCTTGTAAGCTTATTTTACTTCAGATATGTCCATAGCTGTGGTTTCTGGGTTATGACATCTTGTGTATTAATAGTCAGTTGTTGTTTGCTGTTATTGGTTCTCTGTTCAAAGGACTCCCTTTAGTATCTCTTTTAAGGTTGATCTAGTTTTAACAAATTCCCTTAATTTCTGCTTATCTGGAAATCTCCTAATTTCATCATCATATATGAGGGACAGTTTTGCTGGGTATATAATTGTTGGTTGGAAAATATTCTCTTTCAGGGTTTTATATATACCATCTCATTGCCTTCTCACTTGCATGGTTTCTGCTGAGAAATTTGAGCTTATTCATATTGGCTATCTTTTGTAAGTAAATGTTAGTTTTTCCCATGTTACTTTCAGGATTTCTTTGTCTTTGGTTTTGATGAGTTTGATGATTCTATGTCTTGGTGATTTTCTTTTGGGATCTATCATGTTTGGTGTTGGTTGGACTTACTGAATGGATATATTCTCATCTTTTATCTTATCAAAGGAGTCATCTTCCAAAAAACTGTGGGCAATTTTCTCAGTGGTTTTATTTTTCTCTTCCTTGTCTGGAATTCCAATTACATGTAGGTTATTCCATTTGTTGGTATACCACATGAACTTTAGGCTTTCTTCATTTTTTTTTTTTTTTTGTTTTTTTTTTTTTTTTCTGTTTGAGTCCTTTCTAAGAAGTATTCAGGTATTTGCTTCAATCTCATTAATTCTGTCTTCCATTAATTCAATTCTACTCTTTGCCCTTGCAATGTGTTATCTATTTATGAAATTTTGGTATTAATCTTCTGGACTTCTATCTATTGATTTTGAATCATTTCTAATTTTTCATTTATTTTATCATTTTGTTCTTGTATTTCCTTACAAAATTGTTCTAGGGTTTTGTCTGTGCTTTCCTTAGTTATGTCAGTGATGTCTTTGATCTGTCACTCAATCCTTTGAAGATACCTAAATATAATTGCTTTGAATTCCTTATCAGGGAATTCCAATGCTGATTCTTTCTGAGGGATGTATTCTGGGTCTGTATCCTGTTCCCTTGTTCTTACCACTTTATCTTGCTTCTTTGTCTGGACTTTTATTGTGTGTTGTCTCTGAGACATTGTTACATTTTTGTGTTTATATCTCTGAAGAGCAGTTAAATGTGAGTCAGGCTCTTCTTGGTGGTTGTTTATCATTGGCCAGTTGGTGGAGGAGGAAGTAGTTGCTCTCACTCAGTAAGTGAAGCTGCAGGAAGTGTGGGTGTAGTTGTGTCATATGGGCACTGTTACTGTCTGCCACTCAGTTAGACAAAAATAACAATTGAATAACCATCAAAAAAGTAAAAGAAACTAGACAAAAACATACAATGTAATCACACAGGAACAATAACAAGAAAAGAGAAAAAAAAGGACACAATATCTGGGAATAGAGCAATAAAAGAAAAAAGGTAAAATAGGACAATAATAAAGAAAAAAATGGGAAAAAATTCAAAAAGAAAAACAAAGAATGGGGTTAACCATGAGAAAGAAAACAATTGGAACAGGGACAGCAAAGAGAGAAAAAGCTGAAAACTAGAACCTTGGAAGGGAAGAATAAAGAATAATAATAAAAAGAAAAAATTATTAATAATAATTATAATTTTAAAACAGAACAACAAAAAAAAAATCTTGGCAGAGTGGTGTGGGGAACCCAGGTTCCCTCTGAGCACACAGACTGGGATGGAATTCCTGCTAGTCCAGAAAGTAAGTGAGAATGAGGGATGGCCACACCTCCATTCACCAAGAGGGTATGGGGCATAAGAGTAACAAGTGGAATATCAAATCTTTCCAGACTTTGGTGTCCAGAATGTCCTTGCAGTTCCCAAAGAGTGGAGCCTATTCTCAAGTACCTGGAATCTGAGAGAATGCTATCGCTTTAAATATCCAAAATTGTTGAACTGCTTGTAAACATTCAAAATGGCTTCACCCTCCATACAGCTAAAAGTCCACAGATCAGCCTGCCTTCCTCTTCCCTGCTTCCCTTTTATTCACCAGCCACCATTGCAGTCCTCCATGCAGTGACTGGCTAGCAGAGCTGATTTTCAGGTTAATTCTTAGGTTCTAACAGCACTCAGCAATATCAAAGCTGTCTGTGCTATCAGGATTGCTGCCAGACCGCAGTTCCGTATGTTTCCTTTGTTGGTATTTCCATGCAAATTCTTCTGCTAGTTGGGGTTTACTCCACTTCTATATGCTTCCCTTCAAATCTCAGATCTCCAGCATTATGTTCTGTATTTGTGTTAATTGGTTCCCCTTTTCTTTGTTGAAGAGGATCTGTGGAGTCTTTCTGACTATTCTGCCATCTTACTGGAACTTCTGGACTAATTCTTGATGTATTTATTAGTCACAGTGTTAAAAGACTCATAAACAATACTCCAAATATCTTTCCTCTGAAACTTATCAGTGCATTCCATTCTCCACTTTGTCACTTACTATATCATGAACTGAGTAAATGTATTTTCTAGCATGAGATGGTCAATAATTAAATTCAAACCGAATGTAGTTGAATCTATTCTGACTCATAGCAAACCCTTTGGACAGAGTAGAACTGTTGTTTTTAGAAGCCAATGAGTTGGCTCCAACTCATAGTGATCCTATGTACAACAGAATGAAACACTGCCTAGTCCTGCACCAACCTCACAATCCTTACTATACCTCTGTGTCAATCCATCTCCTTGAGGGTCTTCCCCTTTTTTGCTGACCCTCCACTTTACCAAACATGATATCTTTCCCCAAGAAGTGGTCTCTTCTAATACCAAGACTAAAGTAGGTAACATGAAGTCTGGCCATTCTTGTATCCAAGGGTCATTCCAGCTGCACTTCTTCCAAAACAGGTCAGTCCATGGTACTTTCAATATTCTTTGCCAACACCACAACTCAAAAGCATCAACTTTTCTTTGGTCTTCCTTATTCATTGTCCAGCTTTCACATGCATATGAGGCTTTTGAAAATTCCATGGTGTGGATTAGCTGAACCTTAGTTTTCAAAGAGACATCTTTGTCATCAGAACTTTAAACAGGCATTTTGCAGCAGATTTATCCTGTGTGATATGTTGTCATATTTCTTGACTGATGCTTCCATTGGTGTTGATTGTTAAACCAAATAATATGAACTCTTTGATAACTTCAATCTTTTCTCCATTCATTGTGAAGATTTTTGTTTTCCTTATGTTGTGATGTAATCCATACTGTATACTGGTGTCTTTAATCTTCACCAGTAAGTGCTTCAAGTCATCTTCACTTTCAGCAAGCAAGGCTTTGTCATCTGCATATTGCAGGTTGTTAATGAGTCTTCCTCAAATACTGATACTGGGTTCTTCTTCATATAGTGCAGCTTCTCGGATTATTTACTCAGCATACAGACTGAGTAAGTATAGTGAAAAGATACAACTGTGACACACTCCTTCCTTATTTTAAACCAGGAAGTATCCCCTTGTTCTGTTCAAAAGACAATCTCTTGGTCTATGTACAGATTCCTCATGAGCAGAATTAAGTGTTCTGGAATTTCCATTATTCTCAATGTTATCCAAAATTTGTTATGATCCATACAGTCAAATGCTTTTGCATAGTCAATAAAACACAAGTAAACATCTTTCTGGTTTTCTTTGCTGAGACAAGAACCATCTGACATCAGCAATGATATACCTTATTCCACGTCTTCTCCAGAATCCAGCTTACATTTCTGGAAATTTCCTGCCAATATTGTTCTGTAACTGTTTTTTAATTATTTTCAGCAAGATTTTACTTGCATCTGACATTAATGATATTGCTTGATAATTTCTACACTCTGTGGAATCACCTCTCTTTGGAATGGGTACAAATATGGATCTCTTCCAGTCAGTTGGCTAATAGCTGTCTTCCAAATTCTTGGCATAGATGAGTAAGTACCTCCAACTCTGCTGCATATGTTTATTGAAGATTCTTAGTGGCTATTCCAATTTCTCTATGTCCTGCCAATTCTGCTTATTTATTTATATATCTATCTATTTATTTTATTTTATTTTTTTTTCATTATAGCCATTATAGTGAACAGGAAGTTGTATCTTGTTATAGTTTTAGTTTAAATTTCCTGATGATTAAGGATTTTGTACATTTTCTTGTGCTTATTAGCCATTTGTAATCTTCATTGGAGGAATGTCTACTTAATCTTTCTTCTATATTTCTTAAATTGGGTGGTTTGTCTTTTTACTGTTGAGTTTCCAAACTTCTTTAAATATCTGGATATTAGTGTCTTGCCAGATATATGATTAGAACATATTTTATCACATTTGTAAGTTGACAGTTTTAAAGGGTGACCTTTACGCACAAAAGTTTTAATTTTGGTGAAAACACACACACACACATACTGAACAAAAATATCTAATTTGTGTTATAGTGTCATTATCTCCAAAACTATCACCTAATCTAAGTCACAAAGACATCATACATTTTCTTCCAATAGTTTAAATCTTATATATAGGTCTAAAATAAATTTTGAGTTAAATTTTTTAAATAGTATCATTTAAAGGACTAAATTATTTTATTTTATTTTTTTTGTGTGTGAATGTTCCTTTGTCCTTTGTCATAGTATTATCTGATGAAATACATTTCTTTCTTCATTTAATTGTGTTGACAACATTAAAAGACCAATTTACCATAAATTTGAGGGTTTATTTCTTGACTCTCATTTCTATTCTATTGTCTACATGTTTGTCCTTTTGCCAGTACCACACTGTGAAGAATACTGTTGCTTTCTGGTAAGTTTTGAAATTACAAAATGCATGTACTCCATCTTTGTACTTTCCCACCCACTCCTCAAGATTTCTGTAGCTATTCAGAGCTGCTTAAAATTCCATATGAGCTTGATAATTTTCTTTTCCATTTCTGCAAAAAAAGACATTGAAATTCTGATAGGGATTTCATTGCATTCATTCATTTATTGTAATCCAATAAAATTATTTCATTTATATATTGAAATTCATTGAATTCACTACATTCATTGTTCACTTTGACATCTTAATGATATTAAATCTTCCAATTCATGAATATAAAATATAATTCTATTTAATAGATTATCTTTATTTTCAATGTTTTGTACACAAGTCTTTTCCCTTCTTTGTGAAATTTATCCCCAGGTATTTTATTCTTTTAAATATTATTGTATAGGCAATTAATTTTTTAGTTTCATTTTTAAATTATTTATTGCTAGGTTATAGAAATACTATTAATTTTTGCATATTGATCTTATATACTGCAACAATGCTGGTGGCTGCTGAATCACTTTGACATCTTAACAATATTAAATCTACTTTACAATTACATACTGCAACAAAGCTGAACTCAGTAATTAGTTCAAGGATTCTTTAAAGGCATTCTAATGGTTTTTCAACATATAACATCATATAACATATAGATAGAAATAATTTTACTTCCTTCTTTCTGAACTGACCGTCTTTTACCTCCCCAATTGTTCTGGATAGAACGTACAGTGCAATGTTAAATAGTGGTAAGGGCACACATCCCTTTCTTGTTCTTTATTTTAGGTGTAAAGCTTTCTTTTTTATTCATTAAGTATTATGCTACCTGTGAGTTGTTCATATATCTCTCTTGTCAGGTTGAGAGATTTCTATTTTATTAATTGGTTTTATCATGAAATAATATTCAATTTTGTGAAAAAAATCTGCACTGAGGTGATTTTATAT
>NW_006921920.1:2624206-2627530 GCF_000298275.1 Orycteropus afer afer | reverse complement strand
ATATAATCCTTTCCTATTAATACGACGTATTACATTGTGTGACTTTTTTTTTTAATGTTACATTAATCCTGAATAAGGGTCAGCAAACAAGAATGTATCCTAGACTGATGATAGAGTTAGCTGAAGATGATCTTCCATAGATACTAATGATACAAAATAACCACACTCAGTAAAGAAGCAACAGAAGACAGACTTGGAGTAATCCATCAGAGACAGCCAAACACCTTGGGAGAGAGCAACACCAGGCTTGCTGACTCAGGTCCATGGTATTGGGGACACTGGATTCAATTGGCACAACATAATACATAAAAATCTTGTTCCACAACCTATTTTGGTGCATAGCGACTAGGGTCTTAAACACTTTTGAGCAGCCATCTAAGATGCAGCTAATGGTCTCCTCTCATCTGAAATGAAGAAGAATGAAGAAAATCAAGGACATTTGGGAACAATCAGTCTAAGGATATGATGGGCCTCGAGACCAAAAGATTTGGATGGTGCCTGGCTACCGATGCCAACCACTCAGGATGGGATAATAACTGGAGATCCTGGATAGAATGGAAAGAATAATGTGCAACAAAATTCAAAAATACAATAATGACAAGAATTACTGGTCAGATGCAGTCTGGTGGGACCCTCCCAAGACCATGGCCCTGAGATACCATTCAGGCTTGGGATAGGACTCATTCCCAGGGTCTGGCTCTCTGCCCAACAGTACAAAGAGTTACATGCAGAACATGCAACCCAGGGGGATTCACTCACCTACTCTACAGAAATACACCCTTAGAGCAATCGTCCATGGGGCACCATGGACTGCACAGACAGGACTGCATAGTTAAGAAGGGCATAGGGAAGAAAGGGAAGAAGAGTGGGTTAGGGTTGGGGATGGTAATCAGGGTGTGAAATCAAATGTACACAAACTGTTGAACATAAAACAAGTACTTCTCTGTAAATTTACACCCAAGCAGAATAATAAATAAATAAATAAGAGACAGAATCTTGGGGAGGGTGGTTTGAGATCAGTCCTGAATTCTGGAATGTATTCTATTTGGCCATGCTGTATGATGCAATTTATTAATTACTAGATTATGTTTGCTATTACTTGGTTGAGGATTTCTGTATCTGTATTTATAAGATATTGGTCATTCATTTTCATGGCAATCTGCCATGCTCTGCCAACCTTGGGATTTACAATGGACTTGAATTAATGGCCTGCCATGTGGTTTGGTAAAATCTGGATTGTGCCATTTTGTTTGTAATGTCTATGTCTAATTTTGGGTCTTATGATGAATTGTGAAATCTTGTCTCCTATTTTAATTTTTGGAAGTATTAATGTTCACTTTTTTAAAGTTTGTTGTATTTCAACAGCAAAAATATCTGCAACTGAAATTTTCTTTTTGTTAATTTTTAAAATTATTAATTCAATCAATTCACTTGTAATTGTTTTAGTAAGATTTTTTATTTCCTCTGTCATTTTTGGTAGTTTGTCTTTGTAGAAATTTGTTCATTTTATCTATCTACTTTTTTGTTATAATATACTTTATTATGCTTTCTTAAATTACTATAAAGGCAATAATGATGCCTGTTCTCTCATTCTTCATTTTATTTATTTACAAGTTTTATCTCTTTGTATTAGTAAGTCCAATCAATGTTTTCTGAATTTGATTGATCTTTCAAAAAATCAAGATTAATTTAGGTTGATACTCTCTATTTTTTCTATTTTATTTCATTTTTTCATACCTAATTTTTATTATTTACTTTTCTGTTTACTTTGAGTTAATTTTATTATTTTTATTTAATTCAGTAAGGTAGAAGTTTAGACTATTGATTTGAGATCTTTCTTTTTTTTTCCCCCAATATGTGCATTTATAGCTATACATATATCTCAAACACTTCTACACATATTTCATAAAATTTGGGTTTTAAAAAGTATGCATTTCAAATACTTTTTAAGTTTCCCTGTAGAATTATCTTTGACTTATTGGCTATTTAGAAGTATTCGTGCAATTTGTTTTGCCACATATTTATGAATATGACAACCATCCTTTTATAGAAAATAACAATGTATTCAATATTTGTTGGGTGACTATTTTGTATAATATCTATCATTTTTATTTTATTGAAGCTTGTTTATGATCTACCATATGGTCTATACTGGAGAATGTTCCATAAGTACTAGAGAAAAACATGTATTCTGCTGTTGTTTGGTGGATTTTCTGCAGATATCTGATTGGTCCTGTTCTCTAGTGCTTTCAAGTCTTCTATTTACTTGTTGATCTACTGCTTACTTTTTCTGTCAGTTATTGAAAATGGAGTATTGAAGTATCTCACTAGCATTGTTAATGTGCCTGTGAGTTCAGTTTATGTGTAAACTTGGCAGGGCCTGGTTGAATGACTGGACAGCTGGATGTAGTATTCCCCATGATGAGAATGGTAATCTATGTCATAGTGGAATCTACTGTGAGCAGCTGAGTAGCTGCCTTTGGGTATGTGGTTTGTTCCCGTATATAAGAAATAGCTTTAGGAATGGTCATTAGCTTATGTCATGCTTGGACCCTACATAGCCATGTCATTGTTCAGCAATCTGCCATGCTCTGCCAAACTTGGGATTTACAATGGACATGAATTAATGGCAAGCCATGTGGTTTGGTAATATCTGGATTGTGCCATTTTGTTTGTCAATCTTAGGCTTGTTAGCCTCAGCAGCCAGTAGCTGCCTGAGTGAAGAGATGCCTCTAGCTTCAGTGGGCTAGAAGCAAGAGGCAGAGCTGAAACTCAAGTTCAAGGGGCTTTCTCACAGCCCCTAGAGCCTGGCAATTTGAATTTGGACTTAAAGCCTCCAAAATATGAGAGAATAAACTCCTGTTTGTTAAAGCAAGTATTGTGGTACATTCTTGTCAGAACGACACTAGGTAACCAGAACAGTGTCTATGTTGTTGTTGTTGTTTGTTGTTAAGTGCCGTCGAGTCATTTCCGACACATAGCAACCCCATACACAGCAGAATGAAACACTGCCCGATCCCGCGCCAGCCCCACAATCTCTGCTATACTTGAGCTCATCATCGCAACCACCATGTCAATCCATCTTGTTGAAGGCCTCCCCCTCTTTTGTCGACCCTCCACTCTACCAAGTATGACATCCTTCTCCAGGGAATGGTCCCTTCTGACAACATGAACAAAATAGGTGAGACGAAGTCTGGCCGTTCTTGCTTCCCAGGAGCATTCTGACTGCACTTCCTCCAGGACAGATCTGTTAGTTCTTTTAGCAGTCCATGGTACTTTCAGCATTCTTCGCCAGCACCACAACTCAAAAGCATCAACTCTTCT
>NW_006921920.1:2603608-2621426 GCF_000298275.1 Orycteropus afer afer | reverse complement strand
GTCCCTGAGTTGTCCCTGGGGCTGAATGCTCCTCTGTCCACGTTCCTGGCTCTTATCCCCTTTCTCCTGCTCTTCTGGCCTGCTACTCTGGGTGGGCTTGAGTTTCCTCTCCTCACCTAATCCCTTGTTGTATTGTGCATGTGTGTATATGTTTACCTGGATATAGAATTCTTGTTTTTTTACCTTTTCAACATTCTGAAGATGTCCGCCCATTTCCTTCTAAGTTATATAGTTTCTAATGATGTTTCAGCTGTCATTCTTTTTTTGGAACCCATACATATGAGTCATTTTCTATCATTATTGTTAACATTTTTTTCTTAGTCTTAGATTTTCATCAAATCAGTTATGGTGTATTTAGGTTAGAATTCTTTGAGTTTATTATACTTTGAGTTTATTTATCTTAATAAATGTGTAGATTAACACTTCACCAAATTTGGGAAGCTTTTGCAATTATTTCATCTAAATATTGTTTTAGCCCATTTCTCTGAGACTGCTGTTACGCATATGTTTCTATGTAGGATGTTGCTCTATTCATTTTCTGCCATTCTCTTTTTTGTTTATTTACTGCTGCTGCTCAGATTGGGTAACATTTATTGATTTATCTTCAAGTTTCATATTATTTCTCCTGTAAATTCTAACTGTGTTAAACCTTTCCTGATTTTTTTTTTTATTTCAATTAATGCAGTTTTCACCTCTTAAATTTCTGTTTATTTTTTAATGCATTATCAATGTCTTTACTATGATTTTCTTTTTGGCAAAATATGATCCTTGACATAATTTCCTTTAACTCTTTAGGCATGGTTTTCTCTGATTTTTAAAATATATTTTTTATATTTCATTTGAACATTTACTACTTACATAATCAAAGCCCTCTCTGGAATATTTTCTATTGATAGCTATTTTTTCCTGTTCATGTCACATACTTTTCTGTTTTGTTTCATATCTAAAATTTATTGTTGTTGAAAATTGGACACTGTAAATAATTTATTGTATCAACTGTAGAATCACTTTATTACAGGCATATTTATTATTATTTTTTTTATTACTGCTTATTTATTTAGTGCTTTCCTAAATTAATTCTGTAGATTCTGTATTCTCTGCAGTGTGTAAACAATGAGTTATCTGTCAGTTTTTTATTTTTATTTTTAAGTTCTTGTCTTATATTAGGACTGACTTCCTCTTGGTTATGCCTGATTCAGTATAATGCATTGTTCAGCCAATGCTTGATAACACAACTTCTATAAATGTCTTCCTATTGTTTACTCCATCCAATGCCAATGAGACCTTTGTATAAAACCACATTTTCCAATTTTAAGCCCTTAAAAGACCAATTTTTCTCTTCCTTCCTATTGTGCCTGACCTTCACATCAGCTAGACATGAGTTATTGGTTTCTTTTACTTTCCAACGTCTTTACTAGAAAAGCACACATTCTTTTAGATCCCCAGGAATATGTCAGAGTTTTGTACAAAGCTTCTTATCATTGGCTACATTCCCAGGATTTCCTTTTAAAATCTTATCCAGCTCTTGTTTGGTCCAATTGAAATTTCAGCCTTAGGTAATTGAGACTTTGCCAGCAGTTTTCTATTTCTTGAATAGTGCTCTTGGTGTTTCCCCCTGATGAATTTAGCAGAGTAAAATCAAATAGCCACCAAACAGTGAGAATAGCTGTTTCCCAGGAGTACAAGTTCAAACAAATGATTGACTCTGCTCTGGGGATGGTGCTTTGATCAGAGCTCCAAAAAAGGTTATATCACTCCATTTTCTGCAATGGAGTTGGTTTTTGACCCTAGAGTCATTGGGCTGGCAAAAGAGAAGGAATTGAATGGCCCAAAATTCATGTTTCTAATTCCAATGCCTTAAATAAGTCTAGTAGTTTTTGTAGAGAGACATGTTTCAGTTTGTTCTGTAACTTGGTTATTTTTTACAGTTTTGAAATACTTGATATAAAATTGCTAATTTTAGTTGTTTTGTTCATATATCCATGTTTTATGGGGAAAGTGAGGTCATCAAGATTCTCACTCTACTGTTCCAACAGTTCATTTTCCAATTGATGTATTACAAGTTTTGTTTTATCCTTAGATTTTGAAAGATTTCTAGAGATGTTTAAATTTTCTTTTTTTTTTCCTTTTTTCTCCCACTCAGAACACTATTGTCCCTTTCAAACTGAAAACTCAAGTATATATTCAGCTTTGAATTTTTTTCTTGTATTTGTCCTACTTCTTTCCTATATTTACTCCTTCCCAGTTATCTTTTAAGGAGTTTTGGTGGTACACTGGTTAAGTGCTCAGCTACCAACCCAAAGATTGGCAGTTCAAACCCATCCAGCAGGTTCACAGAAGAAAAACCTGGTGATTTGCTCCTGTAAAGGATACAGCTTAGGGAATATTATGTGACACTTCTCTTCTGTCATAGAAGGTCACTGTGATTTGGAATCATCTCAATCACCCACAACAATACATTTTTCTTGGACTGTACTTATTTCAGTATTAAAGTTCATAGATCTTTTATATTTTCCACGTCTTAGTCTTTTGAACTATATCTTGAAAGAATCTCTTAATCCCAGATTTCAGATTTAGTTGTTTCAATCCTTTTATAAAATTTTATTTTCAATTAGAATATTATACCTTGAAAGATTGATAATTATTATATTCCATTATACTCTTTAATACCTTAAAACATTCTTTTGCTTAAGGTAACTTATATTTGATTATTGTCGGGAAAGGGTAAGCAACACCTTGGCTAAGGAGAAGTGGAGCTTTGTTTTACTGAATAGGACCTTTCATCACTTGTAAATCTCTTTAGAGCACTTTCTTGACTATTGATGTACACTGACAAGTTGATCACAACAGTAAATTTTATTATCTCCATCTCAGCACAAGCTCAGTGGAAAATAGGGGTTTATTTGACTGATAACTTTAAGAATTTTCAAAGAATTATTCTAAAAACTGAACTAGTTCTTACTTTTGCTCGTCATAAATTTGGACATATGCATATGTAACTCTCCGTATGGAGATCCTCTACTTGATTCTATTTCACAGTCTTCTGTATATATTTTATATCATGAGTATCTCATGAATTTATTCCATTTGCTTATTTTTATATTGATTTCAAAAATTCTCCTTCTTTGTTCTTTACTTGCTATCTGCCAATTCTGGAGCAATTTTGAACAGATAACAGAAATATATAGGAGAATTCAAGTATTCTTAGAACATCTTATATACTTTTACCCTTACAATAATGATGTAATTTAGCAAGCCTTATCTTACAGAGAAGAGTTCTCAGGTGGCATAAATTGTTTATGACTACCTAATAACTGAAAGGATGCCAGTTTGAATATATTAAGAAGCACCATGGAAGAAAAACCTGGAGATCTGCAACAATAAAAATTACAGCCAAGCAAATTCTGTGGCACTATTCTACTCTGTAACACAGGGGGTTGCCATGAACCAAAACTGACTGATAACACCTTATGTGTGTGTGTGTGTGACTCAGAGAGGTACACAGCAGGGTGCTGAGGCTGAGTTTAAGTAACATCCCAGAAAACAGTCATCATTATTTTGAAGCCAGAGTACTTCAACTATTAAGCTTATATATTTACCACTATATTCATCACATTTTCATTAAAATCAGGGAAACAATAAACGATACACAAAGATAATCTGCATTCTATGATTGTAGGGATTTCAGCAATTCATATTAAATTCATATTAATTTGAATTTTCGTTATTTGGTAAAGAATAGGACAAGTGAGGAAATGCTTATTTTCTTCACATCTTCAGTCATCAGAGTTACCAGTATGTTTCCTCTGAAAAAAATCTTTCTAAGTTATAACAGACTATGCAAAATTAGAACTTTTATTAACTTTAATTCTTATGCAATTTCTATAGCATCAGTAAAGGTAATGATCCACTGACACACACTAGTTTGCATTGTTTAACTAGTGTGGTTAAACAGTTCTCTAGATATAGCTCCCATTATGACTGGTCAGTTCTTATGCCTGGTACTATTAAATAGCTTCAATATTACCAAAAACCAAAACCAAATCCACTGGCAATGAGTCAATTCCAACTCACAGAAATCCCTACTGGGTTTCCACAGCTATAAATCTTTATGGAAATAGATTGCCTCATCATCCTTCCATGGAGTAGCTGTTGTTGTTGTTGTTTTTTGCCGTCCAGTCAGCCCCGACTCATAGCGACCCCTCCTTGGGTTTCCGAGGCAGTATCACTACGGAAGTAGGATTGCCCAACCTTCCTTCTGAGGAGTGGCTGGTGGGTTTGAACCGCCAGCCTTCTGGTTAGCAGTCAAGTGCCTTAGGCACTATGCTACCAGAGCTCCTATGGAGTAGCTAGTGGGTTTGAAACACCAACCTTCTGGTTAGCAGACAAATGCCTTACACACAATGCCATCAGAACTCCTTCAGTATTACCCAAGGAATTAAATAGTATTATCCATCATTTTATAGAGGGGGAGCTGACTTTAGAGAATTTAGGTAACTCATCAAATGTCACACTTTCCATGTTTCTAAAACTGGTCTTTCCTGTACTCCACAATTGTTTTTATAAATTCAAGAATCAGATTCAACCAAATTATCTTTTCTTAACTAGTTTGTAATAATTAAGTTATGAAATAATGCTCAACAACACTATACCAAAAATAAATAACATTTTAAAATTTAAGTGTAATTAGCCACATATGAAAATATGCCACTTTAATTGGAAATATATTATGGATTATTTTCTATATCAAGTAAAAGACAAAAATCTACAAATTTAATATTAAGTAGATTTAGTAGTCATATGATAGTACTTATCTTTTTAGCTTCATGGTATCCCTTAATTAAGCATTTGTTAACACATTTAAACTTGTTACAGGACAGCTAATCAAGAATTTTATGGTTGTCAGTGAGTGAGTGGTTGAATTTCCATATTAAAAAGAATGTAGACAAATACTAATATCATTCTCAAAAGTTAGAACAAGCCCTGTGTTTTCACAATTGACGTATCTACCAAGAGGTAAAATTTTGAGGGAAAGTAACACATATTTATTTTATAATAACACTAACACTCAATTTAAAGAGCACTGTATGTAGGTGACCCAAAACAAAGAAGAAATCAGTGGTAGCCAGAGAGAGAAAGAGGAAGAGCAGAAGAATGGAATAGAAGAGAAGCAGATGCAGCAATAGATAGCATTTGGAAAGAGGCTTAACAGAAATAGAACTGACACTTACCAGGCAGGTGAAAGGAGTAGATGAATCATCAAAGCATGGGTGATGGGAAATAAATTGATGGGAAATTAATAAAAAGCCCACAGGTGGCACCAATGAACACATAAAAGGGAAGTGGTTAGCAAAAGGGAGCTGCATCCATAGATGCCACCTGTAAACAACCTGCAATCAGGGACAGGAAGACAAGTCCAGAGACAACAAGGAAATATCATCTAAAAGTTTCAGACAAAATGCTAATAAGGAAAGTTAAGAGAATAGCGTTAGCAGGTATATAAGGCAAGAATGAGTGTGTCGCTTGATCTGCAAATAGAACAGTGTTACAAGAGGTATAGACTAATAATTTACATAGGGTATTTCCTTCAAATGTTTTAGATGTCAGGCTAATATTTTTCCCCCTGAATTTTATAATAGTGTAACAAAATTATTATAATTGTACTTCATAGTTGAAAAACATTCTTGGGATTTTATTTCCAAGTAGTTATTTTTTTCACACTGATATTTGATAATTATCCTTTTCTTCCATCTTACAATGATGTATTTATAAATTATCCCAAGCCAAATTTGTTACTGCGAATGTAATAGTAATGTAGTGTGAATAAACCAGATGTTGAGTACTTACAAGTATATATATTCATTAAAAAAAAAAAAAGTTGGTTCTTTCTAAGAAGTGAAAACAGCATGTTTCATATATTTCAGTAAATTGACTGCATGCATGAAGCAAAGCAAAAAAAAAAAAAATCATTTACTCAATCTTCTTAGATAAATAATTGGGAAAAACATGGAATAGTGTTAAGAAATGTTTTTCTAGCAAGAAGTAGTATTTGTATCCCAGGAGGAAAGAACAATTAATATAGTGCCAGTAGTTTTTAAAAGATGCTTTAAATTGTTCTTTATCATGTAAAACCACAAATAAATTGAAAGGGACTATTTTAGTTCTCAATACATTATTTTAGCATGAAAGATATACAGTTTAAGAAATTAAAACTATGAAATGTGATCAGATGTGTCTTTTTATGTTTTTCAAATAAAAATTTACTATTTAAACAGCATGATAAATGGAATGTGATTTGCTCTTTTAATTTCTTTCTCCTAAAATTTCTCCCCTTTGAAACTTCAAGGCAGTAATGTAGTTAGAAGTGGATAATATAGTGTATTTCTTGGATTTACCTTTGCTTCAATCTGTTTAGTATCTGGATTCTGAAACAAAAATTTGATTTTGCTCTTGCCATCATCTGAAGAACCTTTAAGCTGAGAAAATTTATACCTCCAAAGAACAGCCTAAAGGGAAAAAAAGAAAGATATGCAAGTCAATGCAATTAACAACTGCATCGAACTAAGAAATAGTTCTCTTTTTAAGGAGTAAAAGTTCATTATGTAGAGTAGTATATTCCAGTATTGGAACAGAAAATTGAACTACATTTGTTAAAGGCTATAATTTACACTTTCTTCCAGTTAAGTAACTATTTCAAAATTATTTCAAAATAAAGCACTCTGTGTATATTTTCTTGTTTTAAAATAAGAACCAATTGCCTTAAAACAGGTGCCTATCCCAGTGAATAAATAAAAAACACTTTTTTCCTTTGTTTTATATAAATAGGAGTTGTGTTGATTCTGTAACTTTCTCTTGAAGCTTTAACTTATAACATGCAACTTTCAAAAGATAACATTAAAATCAAACAAACAACAACAAAAAAAAACTGTTACCAAAATTTTATTACAGCCTTCTAAACCCTTTGGTGCAGTTCTACTGTGGGCCTTATGAGTATAAATCAATTCAATAGTAATATTTTTTTTATCTTTTCAGAAGCAGACTGCTACATCTTTTTTTTTTCAAAAAATCAAGTGGTGGCTTTGAACAGCTTAACTTTTGGCTAGCACAGAATACTTTAACCACTGAGCAACCAGGGTTCTTTAGGTAAAATATAAGCCTGTTAAATAATTTTGACAAAAATTATACCGTGCTCCCATGAGTTTGAAGTAGAATAATCATTTTGTAGAACTTTTTCTATTATTCTATATCTATATTATCTTTGAAAAACAGCCTCTATCTGAAATATGTTCTATAACTGACATTCTCTGGAGCTGAAAGTGATAAATATCTATAAATATTAAAATAGTGTTACAAAAAACTGAAATTGACAGTAAATGGAAATACTCTATTATAGTTCCTTATCTCTTTAATGTTAAAAATCATATTGCCTGAAGGTATATTCAGCACTTTGTTGTTCATTGTATCGTTCATGCCTAAAGTAAAATAGTAAATACATGAATAATTAAATAGAGAAATGGTGTATGTGTGTTCAAACACAACCATACACCACACAGTCTCTTTTTAATTGATCTCAATGCATCATTATGTGATGTAAATAAATAATTTATAAGTCTAAATAATTAAAAATAACTTCTATGGTTTCTAAATAAACCAAGGAAACAAATTCCATATAGTTGAACTTTGCCTAGGACAATCCTATATAAGTCTTGGTCTCTGATGAAATACTACTGAAACAAGGTACTGAGTAAGCATCTAATTTTTTTTCTTTTTAACAAAATGTCTTAGGACAAAAGCATAAATACACATTTTGACACATTCACATTGTCTTATAGAGAAAAAGGTATAGGGCACATTTCATGAAAATTAATCTCAAAAGATCAACATCCCTTAAAACCCAGGTTTCTTAAGTATTTCAAGAGCTTCTGTAAGTAAATTAATCAGTCAGAAAATGTTATATCCCTCACTCAGCAAAACAGTACATATTCTTTGCAAGATATCTCTCTTCCTTTAAGATGATCTCATACTGACATTTAGAATATGGGACAAGTAAAAATTGCAAGTACATTTAAGGGCAAATGAAACATAGTGAAAAAAATATTTATCCTCAACCAATTTCGCATTAACTATTCATAAGCATGAATTTTCCTCATAATGTTTTCAGAATAGTTAATTTAAAGATTATAATCATAAAATATCACCTATGGTCTTTATTTGCAGACAAGTGGTTTCAGTGTTCAAGAATAACAATGATTAACATTCAAACTACAACTGGCAGTCTTAGAATAGTAAATGTTCTGTTGTGTTGTTTACTCTTGTGGTATTTGTGGTTGTGCTGGTTGGTCTTTCAATCTTTTTGCAAGGGGAATAATGAAGTCTTTCACTTTTTAAAATATTTATCAACTAATAATATTTAAGTACAACTTACATAATAAATGTTTCATTTTCATTCGAATTTAAAATTGCTATTTAATATTAATTTTTTTTTTAAATGAAGGATAATTTTCATTCAACACAAAACTTGGATTGTATATTCCATGTTTTAAAACAGTTATTTATTACCCACATTTTACAAGTTGTTATAGAATTTGAACAATAGCATACTAGGTGCCATTGAGTTAGTTCCAATTCATAGTGACCCAGTGTACAACAGAATGAAATTCTTTCTGATCTCGTACCATCCTCACAATTGTTTCTATGTTCAAGTCCATTGTTTCAGCCACTGTGTCAATCCATCTCATTGAGGATATTTCTCTTTTATGCTGGTCCTCTATTTTAGCAAACATTATGTCCTTTTCCAGGGACTAGTCACTCCTGATATAACATATTCAAAGTATATAAGATGGAGTTCTGACAAGATAGAGGAATAGGCAGATAAAGTACACAAACCCTCTGCAACAAAGCAATGGGGAAACAATTGAAACTGATACAGAAGACAATCCTGGAACACGGAGTTTTGAAAGCAAAGATAAAGAAATGGATTTAATACCAACTATTTGAAGCTCTGGTGGCATAGTGCCTAAGGCATTTGACTGCTAACCAGAAGGCTAGAGGTTCAAACCCACCAGCCACTCTTCAGAAGGAAGGTTTGGCAATCTACTTCTGTAGTGATACCACCTTGGAAAGCCAAGGAGGGGTCACTATGAATCAGATCCAACTCAGCAGTGAGTCTGGTCTGGTCTGGTCAATAGAAGAACCAGAATGAAACAGTAAGTAAGGAAACAAATGGAGCTGTGGACTGCCAGCTGTCCTCAGGGCAGAGCCATTTTTAATATTTTCAGATAGCAACCTAAGAATTGGCTCTGCTCACCAAGGCTTCATGGGTAAAGACTGCATCAGTGCCTGATAACCAGAAGGAGAACAGCTCATAAGGGGACATACAGGAGGACTTCTGGACTACCAGTGGCTGTCCTGAGGATGCAGCCATTTTGGATGTATGAAAGTAGCCAGCACAACCATTGCTTGGACTATGACCAGAGAGTGGGCTCCACCTGCCAAGGAAAGCATGGGCAACCACACTGGAGACTGATGACTGGAGAGATGCAATATTCCTCATGTTACTCTTGTGACCCATGCTTTCTTGGTAAACAGAGGTGTGGTCATCCCCCCACCTCCACCAACCTTGTTGACCAATGGGGATTCCATCCCAGTCTGTTCCCTGACAGAACCTGGGTGTTGTGCCCAGCCCGCCACAGTTTTGTTTTTGTTTGTTTGTTTTTAAATTATTCTTTTTACTTTATTCCTTTCTTTTCTTTTCTTTTCTTTTTCTTTTCTCCATCCCTGGTTCTTGTTTCTTTTTTTCTCTTCCCTTTTCCTAGCTCCCATCTTTTTTCTTTCTTTTGATTCTTCCCATCCTTTGTTTTTCCTTTTGCAGTTTTCCTTATTCTTTTCCTCTTGCTCTTTTCTCTCATTCCTCCCTCCCCAGATATTGTGGCTTCCCCCCCTCTTTTTCTTATTATCTTTCTTCTATCTTTTTAAAAATATATTTTGAGAGCTTTTCTTCTTATTTATTGCAATTTTTTTTTGCAATTATGCTTGTTTATGTGTTTTGAATTTTTTTTTCTCTTGTTTTTGTTTTTTTGGTAGTGTTTTGATTTTTTTTTTGCTGAGTGGGAGACAGCAAGTGATCTCACTCAATCCAACCATACCTGTACCTCCCACAGCCACACCCACTGAGTGAAGGCCACCACTTACTTTTGCACCAACTGACTAATGATAGATGGCAACCAATACCAGCTCAACTTACCCTCAACTTGTCTTTATGAATAGCTGACACAGAACTGTGCACACATGCTCATTCTCTATCATGGTCATCAGGAAACAGATGGTGAGTGCATAACTGCTAACAACTAGTGAATAGAAGAGCACAGTACCCTGCTCACACAGATATATCAAAACAAAATAAAGGGAATAAAATTTTGCATGAATCACAACAGCATATAGCCACATCACAACACCACCATCCACCCACTGCCATCAAGTCAGGTCTGACTCATAGTGACCCCTTCTTGGGTTTCTGAGGCAATATCACTACAGAAGTAGCTTGTCCAACCTTCCTTATGGGAAGTGGCTGGTGGATTTAAACCACCAGCCTTCTGGTTAGCAATCAGATGCCTTAGGCACTAGGCCACCAGAGCTCCTAAACATAAATACAATAGTACCACAAGGCCTCAGAGATAACAGATCATCACCATCTACACAAAAAATCAAGATAAAGTAGTAGAAACAAGGGACCAAGACACAAACCAGAAAACTTCTCTGAGGGAGGAACAGCATTGGAACTCCCTGATAACGAATTCAGAAGAAATACATTTGGATACCTTCAATAGACTGTGAGACAGAGCAAGGAAAACACTGGCATGATCAAAGAAAACACAAACAAAAACTCTAGAACTATTTAGGAAAACAAAACAAGAAAAAATAATAAAATAAACAAAAAACTAGAAATGATACAAAAACATCAAACAGAAATCCAGAAGATTAATACTGAGATTTCAGAAATAGATAACATGTTAAATGGGAAAAGAAGTAGAATCAAATCAATGGAAGATGGAATTAGTGAGAATGGAGACAAATACCTCAATACTATTTTGTTAAGGGATCAATCAGACAAAAGATCAAAACTTAAGAAACCCTAAGATTCATGTGGGATACCATCAAAATGAATAACCTACATGTAATCAGAATCCCAGAACAGAAAGAGACAGATAAAACCACAGAGAAAATTTTTGAAGATCTGTTGGAAGATAATTCCTCTAATATGATAAAAGTCAAGAATATATCCATTCAAGAAGTTCAATGAAGCCCAAACAGAATAGACTCCAAAAGAAAAACACCAAATAACTATCATCATAAAACTCACCAAAACCAAAAAAGTCCAGGAAAAAAATAAATGCCAGAAAACATCATGGGAAAAACTAAAAATTCCCTACAAAGGGCAACCAATAAGACCAAGTTCTGATTTCTCAGGAGAAACCATGTAGGCGAGAAGGCTATGGGAAGATATATATAAAGCCCTGAAAGAAAAAAAAAAAAAATCTCCAACTAAGAATTACATATTCAGCAAAATTTTCTATCAAATATGAGGGTGAAGTGAGGAGATTTCCAGATAAGCAGAAGTTAAATGGATTTGTATAAACCAGAACAACTTTACAAAAGATGCTAAAGGGAGTCCTTCAGCCAGAGAACCCACAATAGCAAAAAATATCCAATGATTAACATATATGACAACATAACCCAGAAACCAACCCAGTTACAGAAGTATCCAAAGTAAAATAAGCTTACAAGACTGTAAACAGGGAACTAGAGATATCAATTGGTAAATGAGAACAGGTACAAACCAAAAAAAAGGAATAAATAGTCAAGTTATAGAACTTTAAAATGGTGAGGAAGTTAAGAAAATTGCTAGATACAACAGAATGTTTTAAACATGGGAAGAAAATTAAAAAATACAGGGTAATCTCAAAAAAAATAATAAACCTTTGTATCAAAATAAAAAAGAGGATAAGCACAAATACTTAGCAAATACTAAAACAATAACAATGAAGAAGATGGTAATGACTCATTAAAAAAAATGAGCTCAGCACACAAAATTATATGGAACAAAAATCAGCAACATCCAAAAAAAAAAACACAACAAAATGACACCAACAAATTCCTAGTTGTCAATGTTGTTGTTGTTGTTGTTATGTGCCGTCGAGTCGGCCCCGACTCATAGCGACCCCTACTTACACTGAATGTAAATGGATTATAGGCACCACTCAAGGGTGTTGCGGATTGGATAAGAAAACATAACCCAGCAATATGCTGTCTACAAGAGACCCACCTTAGACACAAAGAAAAAAAATAGACTAAAAGTCAACAGTTGGAAAAAGATATACCAATTAAGAGGCAATTAAAAGAGAATAGGAGTGGCAATATTTATTGCTTATAAAGTAGATTTTAAGACAACAATGAGCACACAAGAATAGGAAGGACATTATATAATGATTAAGGGATTACTTGAAAAGGAAGACATAATCAGAATAAATGTCTATGCACCCAATGTAAGAGCCCCAAAATACATATGGCATATTTTAACAGAATTGAAAAGATAAATAGATGAATCCACATTAATGGCAGGAGACTTTATACATCAATTTCAATAAAAGATAGAATAACTGGAAAGAAACTCAAGAATGATACAGAAAAACTAAACAAACACAAATGTCAACCAAATTGACATTTTAGACACCTACAGAGCACTTCACCCAACAACAGCACAATATACATTCTTTTCCAGCACACATGGAATATTCTCCAGGATAGACCATATGTTAGGCCACAAAGCAAGCCTCAATACATTTAAAAACATTGAGATATTGCAAAACATCTTCTCAGATCACAATGTTATATACTTAGAAATCAACACTAGGAAGACCAATGGAAAAAGCGTGAACATATAGTAACTGAATAAAATCTTCCTCAATAACAATTGGGTAATAAAAATTGAAATAAAAAAAAAATATTTGAATCAAATGAGAATGAAAACACAAAATCTTTGTGACACAGCAAAAGCAATGAACAGAGGGTATTTTATATCAATAGGTGCATACACACACCTAAACAGAAGAAAGAGCCAAAAGCAATACCTTAATCCAACATCTCCAACAATTAGAAAAAGAGAAGCAAAAGTGTGGGGGAAGCCTACAGTCAACAGAAGGAAAGAAATAATAAAGATTCGAGCAGAAATAAATGCAGGAGAAAATAGAAAGACAATAAAAAAGGAAATCCACAAGACTAGAAGTTGCTTCTTTGAAAAGTTTAATAAAATTGACAAACCACTGGCAAACTTAACACAGGAAAAGAAGGAGAAGATGTAAATAACACAAATAAGAAATGAAAGGGGTGACATCACGACAGAACCAACAGAAATAAAAACAATAATTTCAGGAAACTATAAAGAACTGTACTCCATCAAATTTGAAAATTTAGAAGAAATGGACACATTTCTAGAAACACACACTACTTAACTAAACTAACACAGACAGAGGTAGAAAAGTAGAACAGACCCATAAGAAAAAACAAAATTAGAACGATCATAAAAAAAAAATTGCCAAGTAAAAAAAGTCCTGCCCAGATGGTTTCACTAGAGTATTCAACTAGCCATTCAGAGAAGAGCTGACATCAATCCTACTCAAACAACTTGAGAACATGGGAAAAGATGAAATCCTTCCTAATTTATTTTATGGAGCAATCATAAACCACAAAAAGACACCATTATAAAGGAAAACTACTGACCAATATCCCTCATGAACATAGAAGCAAAAATCTTCAACAAAATCCTAGCCAACAACATAAATAAATAAAAAATAAAAATCGTGATAAGTGGGATTCATACTAGAAATTCAAGCATGGTTTAACATTAGAAAAACAATCAACCTAATCCATCACATAAGTAAAATAAAGGGAAAGAATCACATGATCATATCAATAAATGCAGAAAAGGCATTTGATAAAATCCAACACCCATTCCTGATACAAACTCAGAAAAATAAGAATAGAAGTGAAATTTCTGAACATAATATAGGGCATATATTTAAAATCAATAGCCAACATTAATCTCAATGGAGAGAGACTGAAACTATTCCCTTTGCAAACAGGAACCAGACAAGATGCTCTCTCCACTTGTATTCAACATTATATTGGAGGTCCTAGCCAGGGCAATAAGGCATGAAAGGGAAACCAAAGGCATCCAAAGGCAGATGATATGATCTTATACATAGAAACCCAAGAGACTCAGCAAGAAAACTATTGGAACTTATTGAAAGATTCAACATATTGGCAGGATACAAGATCAACATACAAAAATCAATGGGATTCCTCTACACCAACAAAATGGTCTCTGAAAAGGAAATCAATACCATTTACAATAGCTACCAAAAAGATAAAATACTTGGCAACTAATCCTACCAGGAACACAAAAAGCCTATATAAAGAAAACTATTAAAAAAACTACTTGAAGGAACTATAAAAGATCTACATGGAAAAACACACCATGCTCATGGATAGGAAGAATGAGCATTGTAAAAATGTAAACACTACCTAAAATAATCTATACATTCAATGCAATCCTGATTCAGATTTCATCAACATTTTTTTAAAGACATGGAAAAAAACTATCATTAATTTGAAAAGGTTAATAAAATCTTTACTTCCATAAGATTTACAGCCTTAGAAACAGAAAGGGGAGTATCTATGAGTTGGAATTGACTTGATGACAGTGATTTTGTTTTTTGTTTGTATCTATATCTCTATCTACCAAAACTACTAGAGGTTACCAGGGGTAGGAGGGAGGGGGAAAAGGGAAGCTTTTGTTAGCTGGGGATTGAATTTATGCTAATTGTGGTGTAATATTTTGGAAAATGATAGCAGTAATGGTGGCACAATTTGAAAAATTTCATCAATATCCCTGAGCTGTAAATGGGGAAGTTGTTACATTGGCTAATGTCTTGTGTGTGTTCTCACTACTATATATATATATATATATATATATATATATATATATATATATGACATTAAATCTTGCCATCTCTGCTTCTAAGGAGCACTCTTTGCTTCTTCCAAGACAGATGTGTTTGTTCTTCTCACGTTTGTTCTTCTCACAGTCCATGGTATATTTAATATTTTTCTTCAACACCATAATTCAAATGCATCAACCCTTCTTCATTCTTCTTTATTTGTTATCCAGCTTTTGCATGTGTATTAAGTGATTAGAATACCATGCCTTAGGTCAAGTGCACCTTATCTTTAAGGTGACATCTTTGCTTTTTAAACACTTTAAAGAAGTCTATTCTAAACACCAAAAAAGACAAACAACCTAGTTCATAAATGGGCAAAAGACTTGAACAGACACCTCACTGAAGACGATATACTGGCAGTGAACAAACACATGAGAAATTGCTCGAGATCATTGATCAGTCATTAGAGAGATGCATGAACAGGCTCTGTGTGAGCACAATTAAATGTTCTGGAATTATCATCTTTTGCAATGTTATCCATATTTTATTTATTTATTTATTTATTTATTTATTTATTTATTTTATGATCCATACAGTCGATATCTTGGCTTAGTCTTGTAAAACATAGGTAAACATCTTTCTGGCATTCTATGCTTTTAGTCAGGACCCACCTGATGTCAGCAACACTGCAGAAACAATGACTCTATGACAAAAAATTTGGAAGACAGCTACCTGGCTAACTAACTGGAAGAGATCTATATACATTTCAAAAAAGATGATCCAACAGAATGCAAAATAATAGCAGAATTATTATTTTCACACACTCTAATTTCATTTGTCTGACCCTTACTTTAGAACATAAAATTTGTTTCCAATTTGTTTTATTATTTTTAGCTCATCTTTCTCTACACAAGCTTTTTAGATGATCACATTCATATTCACAGGTTAAAAGTCCATACATATATCCTGATGGTTTTCCAAAATTATCTCAAGTTCTGAATAATCTTCTGTATCATATATTCCAATACCTATTTTACATTCATAAATCAAAGTCTATTTACCATCTTAAACTTAACAGATGTAAAACAGTATGGATAATCACAGGCCCCACTCCAACATATTTATGCAATTTTATTCTCTATCTCAGAAAAGGATACCCCTAATTCAGAATAAATATTTTTCTAAAAATATTTTTAAAAAATGAAAATAAAAAAGGAATTCAAGTTTAGTAGATATACCAGACCAATCCCTTGTCATTATTATTGCTACTCTACCTCCCAAGTATATTCTGATTCCACATGTTTATCTCTATCTCACTGAAACAACTCTACTCCAACCACCATGATCTTTTTCTTGTATTCGTGCAATCATCTTTTACATTTCTTTCCAGGTTTAAGTCTGTTCTACTGCAATAAGATCTTCAAAAGTTAGCCAGGTCATGGCAGGGTTTAATTGAAACCAACAATGACTTCCACTTATTTAAAAAATAAAATTCAAACAATTTAACATGGGATAGAACAATCATTGCAATTAGACTGGACAAGGGGGAGATAGGGAAAGTAAACATATGGTTGAGTTTGTTCAGTTTCCTTTAGGACTTATATCTTGGGTTAAGAAGACACAGCAGACTACCTTACTTCTATTGTGGTCTTATTCTCATATTTCTCTCTAAAATATTTTTATAATAGTCTTAACAATATCTAACAAAGGTATCATTCTATTCTCTGTCATCATCAGTTCTTCCAGTTTCAGTTAGCTGAGCACATAGTCACTAAAGTACTGTATAGGCTGAATAATGGTTCTGAAAGACATCCAGTTTCCAATCCCTGGAACTTGTGAATGTTATCTTTTATTAGCTGTTTTAAATTTAATGATTGTGAGGTGGGAGATATTTACCTGAATTATCCAGAAAGTTTCTAAATGTAATCACAGTGTCTTTATTAGTAGAGTCAGAGAAAGATTTGACTATAGAAGTAGGAGATATGACAACGTAAGTAAAATGATGGGATGTTATGAAGAATAGATCACAAGCCAAATAATAGCAGCTTCCAGAGCAGGAAAATAACAGAAACAAGTTCTTCCCTGGAGCCTCCAGAAGGAACCAACCCTGCCAATGGCTTACCTTTAGCCTCATGAAACTGATTATGGATTTGTGTGCTTCAGAACTGCCAGAGAATAAATTCATGCTGTTTAAACCAACAAGTTGGTAGACAGTTTGTTGCAGTAGCAATGAAAAACTAATACAGAACAGAATACATTCTAAGCCTTTCTTATAATTCCATATGGCTATGCAAGTTTCACAACAATAGAATGTGTATAAAAATGACCAGGCTTACTGATCTGCAGAAGACAGGTGGAAGCCCTGAGACTATGTCCCTTAGATACCCTTCAAGCTTGAAAATGAACTCAACACCCGTGACTCAACTGACAGCCAAATGATAGGCAGAACTATAAGGTGAACAGAAGTATCAGAAGGGTAGGCACTCATTACATATGAGATCAAGAGGATAGTATTTGCCTAGGAACAAAGCTCAGAAAGGTGGGAAAGCATGGGAAGGAAGAATGAAGTGAAGCAGTGGATATAGGGAGGGAGAGAAAAGAATGCTGTTGTACTGTGCCAATTATACTAAATGTCACAAAACAGAATGTGTAGAGGTGGGGCAAGATGGCGGACTAGGCAGAAGGATTGCACAGACCCTCTTCAACAAAGAAAAGGGAAACCAATTAATACAGACACAGAAGATAATCTTGGACCCCTGAGACTTGAAGGAAAGGATGCAGATTTGGACTAAACCCCAACTAGCAGAAGAATTTGCGTGAAA